>NC_083420.1:57105629-57205664 GCF_020745735.1 Hemiscyllium ocellatum
CTAACCATTGAGCTACCATTTCATTATCACCTTTCTTAAATAATAGCACCATATTAGCCACCCACCAGTCTTCGGGCTCCTCGTCTGTGGCTATTGAGGAATCAAGGATTTCAGCCAAGGGTCCAGCAATCACACCCCTAGCTTTGCACAAAGCTCTGGGATGCACCTTATCTGGTCCTGGGGATTTATCCACATCTCTGCACTTTAAGACGTCCAGCATCTCTACCTATGTAATACAGATACTTTTCAAGATATTATTTGTTTCTCCAAGTTCTCTAGCTTCCATATTCTTCTCCACAGTAAATACTGACACGAAATACTCATTTAGTATCTCAGCCATCTCCTGCAGTTCCACACGTAGATGGCCTTGTTGATCTTTAAGGGGCCCTATTCTCTCCCTTGTTACTCTTTTGCCCTCAGTGTATTTGTAGAATCTCTTTTTGATTCTCCTTAGTGCTATTCACCAAAGCTATCTCATGTCCCCATCTGCACTCCTGATTTCCCTCAAGTACACTCCTACTGCCCTTATACTCCTCGAGGGATTCACTCTATCCCTGCTGTCCAAATCCGCCATATGACTCCTTCTGCGACTTGACCAGAGCCTCAATTTCTCTGAGTCATCAGCATTCCCTACACCTACCAGCCTTGGCTTGCATCCTAACAGGAACACACTGCCTCTAGACTCTCATATCAGAAGACTTAGACTTAGACTTACAGTGTGGAAACAGGCCCTTCGGCCCAACAAGTCCACACCGACCTGCTGAAGCGCAACCCACCCATACCCCTACATTTACCCCTTACCTAACACTACGGGCAATTTAGCTTGGCCAATTCACCTGACCCACACATCTTTGGACTGTGGGAGGAAACCGGAGCACCCGGAGGAAACCCACGCAGACACGGGGAGAATGTGCAAACTCCACACAGTCAGTCGCCTGAGTCGGGAATTGAACCCGGGTCTACAGGCGCTGTGAGGCAGCAGCGCTAACCACTGTGCCACCGTGCCGCTCATCATCATGCTTTCCACCTGTGAAAAGCCTCTCCCAATCAACTTTTGAAAGTTCTTGCCTGATACTATCAAAATTGGCCTTACTCCAATTTATAACTTTAACTTTTACATCAGGTCTATCCTTTTCCATAACTATTTTAGAACTAATGGAACTATGGTCACTGGCCCCAAAGTGCTCCCCCACCTCAGTCACATTTTGTTCCTTCTCTAGTAGGTACATCTGCATACTGAATAAGAAAGTTTTCTCGTACACACTTAACAAATTCCTCCCCATCCAAGCCCTTAGCACTACGACGGTCCCAGGTTATGTTTTGCAAGTTAAAATCCTCCAGCATTACAACCCTAACATTCTTACAAATGTCTGAAATCTCTTGAGAAATCTGCTTCTCAGTTTCCCATTGACTACTCGGTGATGGGGGGGGGGGGGGGGACTTCCCATTCTTATTTCTCAGTTCCACACAAATAACTTCTGGAGCATATTCACAGGAATATTCTCCCTAAGTATAGCTGTAATATTATCCCTAACCAAAAACATCACTCCCACCCCCCCCCCTTCTTGCTCCAACTTTCTATCCTTCCTATCGCATCTATTTCCCAGAACATGGAGCTGCCAGTCCTAACTGCAATGGTTTCCAAGGCAACCACTTCTGTGACCCCTGCAAGATCCACTGCCGCTGAAACCGCTAGAAAGTCCATTCGGCACATCACATCTGCCCCAGGAATTGCCGCTGCGTCAGCCGCTTCCATCCCCACTGACGTCACTCACCAGAACACCACCGACAACATCACAAACGTCACGGCTGACATCACTTCTACCCCTGCAGGTGCCAACGAAGATACCACTTGCGCCCCACTGAGCCTCAAGGTGAGCATCGTTTCCATGGATGACATTGCCCACGTTCTCATAACCACACCCGCTGCAGAGGCAGTGTCTGCCCTCACTCCCTGCTCTACTCCCACATCAGGTCCAAGCTTCCAGCCCTGCTGTGTTTTTACCATCCCCCCTGACGCCCCTCTCACTAAAGATGAACGATCAGTCCTCAGCAAAGCCCTCACCTTCATTCCCCTACGCTCCCGGGTCAATGAATTCGACACGCTTTGCGACATTGAACATTTCTTCCACCGCCTCCGGGCTCACTTTTTCCATCAGGACTCCCACCGACCTTCCGATGAACCCTTCTCCCACCTCGACCTGGACACTCCGTGCTGGTCTGTACTCACTTTCGATCTCTTCATTTCCAACTGCTGCTGAGACATTGACCACCTCAACATGTCCACCCCTCTCACCTAGACCAATCTCTCACCCACGGAATGCACAGCCCTCCACTCCCTCTGTTCCAACCCCAACCTCACCATCAAACCAGCGGACAAGGGGGAAGGGGGGCACAATGGAAGTTTGAAGCCAGACACCAGCTCACAGATACCTCCCCCTACTTCCCCCTCAACCACGCCCTCACCTCCCATCACCAAGTTATCATCTCCCAAACCATCCACAACCACTTCATCTCTGGGGATCTCCTATCTACAGCCTCCAACCACACAGTCTGGGAACCCCGCACCACCCGATTCTACCTCCTACCAAGATTCACAAAGCCGACTGCCTCAGCCGACCCATCTTCTCAGCCTGCTCCTGTCCCACCAAACCTGCCTCTGTATACCTTGACACTGTCCTGCCCCCTCCTTGGTCCAGGATCTCCCGACATATGCTCGGGACACCACCCATGTCCCCCAACTCCTCCGTGGCTTTCATTTCATTTCCGCATGCCTGCCTCTTCGCTGGGTATGTGCAACTGTCCCTCTTCCACAGCTACACCCTTTCCTCCGCTACACCATTGACTGTATTGGTGCCATCTCGTGCTCCCATAAGGAGGTTGAACAGTTCATCAACTTCACCAACACTTTCCACCTTGACCTCAAGTTCACCTGGATCATCTCGGACTCCTCCCTCCCCTTCCTGGACTCCTCATCTCTAGCAACAGACTCAACACGGACATCTACTTCAAATCCACCAACTCCCACAGCTACCTGGACTACACCTCCTCCCACCCTGTCTCCTGTAAAAATGCTATCCATTATTCCCAATGCCTCCACCTCTGCTGCATCTGCTCCCAGGATGACCAACTCCAACACAGAACATTCCAGATAGTCTTTTTCTTCAAGGACCACAATTTCCCCTTCCAGGTGGTCGATGATGCCCGCCACTGCATCTCTACCACTTCCTGCACCTCTGCCCTTGAACCCCACAACTCCAATCACAACAGTGACAGAACTCTCCTCACCTTCCACCATACCAACCTCCGAATGAAATACATCATGCTCCACCATTTTCGCCACCTACAAACAGACTCCACCCCCAAGGATTTATTTCCCTCTCCACCTCATCTGCGTTTCACAGAGATCATTCCCTCCCTGACTCCCTTGTTGGGTCACAGCCCCCACCAACACACCCCCCACTCTTGGCACCTTCCCTTGCCACCACAAGAAGTGCAAAACCTGTGCCCACACCTCCCCCCTCACCTCGCTCCAAGGCTCCAAAGGATCCTTCCACATCTGACGGAGATTATCACGTCATCTACTGTGTCAGTTGTGGTCTCCTCTACACTGGGGAGACAGGACGCCAACTTGCAGAACCTTTTAGAGAACATCTCTGGGACACACTCACACACACACACACACACACACACTAAACAACCCCACCGCCCTGTGGCTGAACACTTTAACTCTCCCTGCCACTCCGCCAAGGACAAGCAAGTCCTGGGCCTCCTCCACTAACAAACCCTAACCACCAAACGCCTGGAGGAAGAACGCTTCATCTTCCACCCTCAGACTCTCCAACTACATAGGATTAATGTCCATTTCGCCAGTTTCTTCATCTCCCCTCCCCCCACCTTATCCCAAAGCCAACCTGCCAACTCGGCACCGCCCTCTTGAACTGGCCTACCTGTCCATCTTCCTTCCCACCTGTCTACTCCACCTCCAACTTATCACCATCACCCTCCACCTCCATCTGTCCATCATATTCCCAGCTACCTTCCCCCCAGTCCCACCCCCTCCCATTTATCTCTCAGCCCACTTAGGCCACCCCCTCATTCTCGATGAAGGGCTTTTGCTCAAAACATCAACTCGCCTGCTCCTCTGATGCTGCCTGACCAGCTGTGCTTTTCCAGCACCACACGTTTCGACACCAACGACTATCCATCCCTGCGCCATATTTCTGTAACAGCAGTGGTATTCCACTCCCATGTTCTCAACTACACCCTAGATTCATCTGCCTTACCTGCCAGGCCTCTTGCATCAAAATAAATATTGTTTTATTTATCCATCTTACCTCAGTCTCTGCCAAGCTCTTGCCTACCTTGACTACTTAACTTGCTCCCCTTATCTACTGTACAGACCCCGCATCTCTTTTCTCACTATCTCTTTGGATCCCACTGCCTCCATGCTCCTCACACCCCCTTACTAGCTTAAAGCCTCTCGAGTAGCACTAACAACTCACCCTGACAGCATATTCGTCCCTTTCTAATTTAGATGCAACCCAACCTTCCACCCCAGAAGAGATTCCAATGATCCAAAAATGTAGATCCCTGCCCTCCGCCCCAGCTCCTCAGCCACACATTCATCTGATCAATCCTCCTATTCCTACTCTCACTAGCAAGAGGTCAGCCTGTCTAAAATGAATAGTAATTAATGCTCCTCACAGCATTACAGTAGAGCAAAGTTAATTCTGGTCAACAGGCAGAGATATTGACAAGGGTGAGTTGCCAAAGCCCAGGGGCAGGATTTAGGTTGAGAACCACACACTGTGGGATTTTAACAGTGTTTATGACTGGGGGTAGGTGCCACAGGCAGGGAAGGGGGTAGTCACATCGAGGAAACATTCACACTGGTACCACCCATGAGGCCACTTGAATTTTCTTTTGAGTTGCATTCGCCTCCCTCGAGTGGCCATATTCCTTGAACCCCCTCCCCCCCCAACAATATTTAATCTGCAATTTATTTCATTGGAGCAGGATGAGTGCCGACTCTCATTTTGTCCCCACAAGTGGGTCTCCTTCCTATCGGAAAGATGTGAAACTTGAAAGGGTTCAGAAAAGATTTACAAGGACGTTGCCAGGGTTGGAGGATCTGAGCTACAGGGAGTGGCTGAACAGGCTGGGGCTGTTTTCCCTGGAGTGGAGGCTGAGGGGTGACCTTATAGAGGTTTACAAAATTATGAGGGGCATGGATAGGATAAATAGACAAAGTCTTTTTCTTGGGATCGGGGAGTCCAGAACTAGAGGGCATAGGTTTAGGGTGAGAGGGAAAAGATATAAAAGGGGCAACTTTTTCACGCAGAGGGTGGTACGTGTATGAAATGAGCTGCCAGAGGAGGCTGGTACAATTGTAACATTTAAGAGGCATTGGATGGGTATATGAATAGGAAGGGCTTGGAGGGATATGGACCGGGTGCTGGTAGGTGGGACTAGATTGGGTTGGGATATCTGGTCAGCATGGACAGGTTGGACCAAAGGGTAAGTTTCCGTGCTGTACATCTCTATGACTCTATAAGTGGATTGCTTGGAGCAACATTTGAAAATGTCTATATTTCACCCAACCCTAACCCAGCAGTGTAGAAAGTAGTAACTGAGAGGCAAGTTAAAACATTCAGTTTCCAAAATGTGTGAACATACAGCCACAACTGGTATCTGTACAAACCTAAATACGCTGAATTTTATAGAAATTTGATTCGGCCCAAGTTGTTTTTTTATTCAGCCCATGAGGCTTTCTTTTTGAAGAATGTGACTGAAAGTCTAGCATCTGTATATCACCGAGGTGGAACAAACAGTGTTGGACAAACTCAACAGGTTTGGCAGCACCTACAGAGAGAAAACAGTTAAGATTTTAAATCTAACGTGACTTCTTCAGAACTCAAACTCAAAAGGGAGTCTTATTGTTCTGAAGAAGTCCATTCTGGACTAAAAATGTTCAGTGCAAAGGGTTGACCCCAACGTTGCGTTGCAGACTGGTGCGTGCTCAGGGATGCACTAAAGCTTGGGATAGCTGTCACCGAGGTGCAGTGGGGAAAGACTATCATCTAAGGTCTTTCTGCCATTGTACAATGGAGGGCTATTCAGTTGTCAGACTCTCTCGGTGCCTCAAATCTATGTAAACATTGAAGTGAAAACAAAAAATGCTAGAAATCACAACGGGTCGACAGCATCCATGGAGAGAGAGCAAGCTAATGAGTCAAGTCTAGATGACTCTCTGTCAGAGCTGTTAATACACAAAATATTGTCCTGTATAAGAAAGAATTGGGTTTTATTTTACAACTGCAGGGAATAACAAATCCTATTTAATCTGAACTATCTATGTACACTCCAATCCCCCACTCCCAAACTATTGCAAAAATGCTGCCTCTCCACAACTTCACATCAGCTCTGAAAAAGTCATCTAAATCCGAAACATTAGCTCACTCTCTCTGCGTGGATGCCATCTGACCCACTGTGACTTCCAGCACCTTTTTTTTGTTTTCAGTCTCAAATCCCAATATTTGTTCATCCTTCATCTGCAAAGAACTGTACAGAACTGCTTTATAAATTGCACATAAAGATAGATGAACGCACTACATTTTGTCAATAAAAAAGTTGCTTTTCTCTCCCCAGAGTTTCTCCAGCACTCTGTGGGTTTGTTTCAGCATCTGTTTTATTATCCAGATAGATTGCAACCGAAAACAAAAAAAAAATGCTGGAAATCACAGTGGAGAGAGCGCAAGCTAACCTTTCAAATTAAGATGGCTCTTCATCACAGCTGATGTGAAGTTGTGGAGGGCCAGCATTTATGCAATAGTTTGGGGTGGGAGGAGTTGAAGTGCTGGGGGAGAAAGAGAGTAAAATGGTTGGCAGGTCAGGCAGTATGCGTGGAGACACAGCAAGCTATCGTTGCCAGTCTAGACAACTCTTCAGCTCTTTTGATTTGGAGATGCTGGTGTTGGACTGAGGTGGACAAAGTTAAAAATCACACAGCAACAGGTTTATTTGGAAGCACTAGCTTTCGGAGTGCTGCTCCTTCATCAGGTAGTTGTCAACCACCTGACGAAGGAGCAGCGCTCTGAAAGCTAGTGCTTCCAAATAAACCTGTTGGACTATAACCTGGTGTTGTGAGGAGTTTTAACTTCATCATCAGAGTGAGAAGGGAGCAGCATTTATGCAATACTGGCAGGGCATGAAGGGCTGGGGGAGAAAGAGGTTTGGCAGTTCAGATGAAGTGGGATTTGTTATTCTGTGCGATTGCAAAATAAAATCCAAGCCAATCTAAGAAAGAGGACGAAACCGAATTGACATCGGCTCTTCAGTGTCACTGGATCAACCCCAACCCCCCCCCCCCCCATAGCGCTGTGGGTGTCACTGCACTGCAAAGGACTGCAGTGGTTCAAAAAGGCAACTCACCAACACCATCTCAAGGGTGGTTAGGATTGAGCAAATATAGCCTTGTCCCACCAGTGACCCCCACACCCAAGAATGAATCTGATGTTTAAAAATTAGACCTTGGGGAGAATAGAAAGCTCAGTCTCCGGTGCAGGACTGAGGGAGTGCTACATTGTTGGCAGCAATGCCTTGTGGATGAAATAACTTGAGGTCCTGTCTTCTGACGGGAAAGTGAGTGCTGCAGATGTTGGAGATCAGAGCCAAGATTAGAGTGGAGCTGGAAAAGCACAGCAGGTCAGGCAGCATCCCAGGAGCAGGAAAATCAATGTTTTGAGTAAAAGCCCTTCATCAGGAATCCTGTCTTCTGAGCTGAGTGTAAATGATTGGATAACACCACTGAAAAACGGGCTTTCTGTGTACTGTCCTGGCTAATATTTTTTTAAAAAAGCAAGCCATTTCTTACTTATGGAGCACAATATTTGACATATTTACAGCTCCGATGAAGAGTCAGAAATGTAAGCTTGTTGTCCCTCACCCTTTCTGGATGCTGCCTGACCCGCTGTGATTTCCAGCACTTTATTTTGTTATCAGTTCCAATCAATCTGGATCGTAAAAGCAAAAAAAAAGGATGCTGAAACTCTGGTGGGAGAGAGAGAGAAGCAGCCTGTTTTTCGTAGCAGATTCCAAACAGGTGCTGCTGAAGCCGTGGGGCTCTTGCTCACCTTGTTGACCCCTTCCTCGTTGGCCTCCACTTTCTTCTTGACCTGCATCAGCTGCCACATGTCCTTGACCGGCCCGGTGCTGCTGCTGGACAGCGAGAACTTGCGGATGGGAGCGGGCTCCACCTGACTGCGGGCAAGCAGCTCCGGGGCGCTGGGCAGCTGGCTGAGGGACTCCAGGGCGGTCTGCAGCTTGGCCACCTTCTCCTCCAGCTGGTGGAACAGCGAGACCGCCTTGGTGTTGTCGCCGGACCGGGCCACCGCCAGCGAGGACGGGCTGGCAGGGGACCTGGCTCCCACTTCCTCGGCGGGGGAGGCGGGGGAGGCGGGGACCGTGGCCGGGCTCTGCGGTTTGATGAAGCCGTGCTCCACCTCGCCCACCGTCTTGTGCGCGTCGCCGATGTGCAGCTGCTCCAGGATGCCGTGCAGCAAGGCGTGCAGCGCGTTAAAGTTGCACACCCCCACCTCGGGGGTGCCGATGGCCAGGTTGGCCAGCTCCGACAGGGTGAATGTGTGTGCCATCCTGCAGGCAGCCCCACACCCACACCCCCCTCCTCCTCCTCCTCCCCCTCCTCCTGCTGCTGCTGATGATGATGTCCCTCCTGCAGTGGGGCCAACTCAATGCAATGGATCCTCTTCTTCCACCCTCCCCTTCAGCACTCCCGAGAGACTCCCATTTCAGCACACCCCCCCAATCTCTCTCTTCCCTCTCACACCCCCTCCCCACTCCTTTCTCTTACCCACGCACCCCTACCCCCTCCAATAAACTGTGCTACACCGCAGTTGCTAGGTGACCAGGCTGACCCCATGGAAACGCCTTTGTTCGGACTGAACCTATGTCACCTTGGGCTGTAACTAGCACAGTCCCACCCTTCACCCCGCCCCCACCCTTGGACCTTTCCACCGCTGCAGGCTTCATTTAGCCCCACAAACCCCATACACACACACTCATCCATGACTTGTTAGGACTGATAGTCCACCCCTTCCCTTTCCCATGTTGGGACAGAAACCCTCCCACCCATTCATTTCCCCATGGTATGTTGGGACAGAAACCCTCCCACCCATTCCCTTCCCCATGGTATGTTGGGACAGGACCCACTCATTTCCTTCCCCATGGTATGAGGGGACAGAAAACCCCCACCAATTCACTTCCCTATGGCATATTGGGACAAAACCCCTCCCCACTCATTCCCTTCCCCATGGCATGTTCAGTCAGATAGCCCCCCTTCCCCATGGCATGGTGGGACACATAGCTCCCCCATGTCAGTTCCCCATGGGATGTTCAGTCAAATTGTCTCTCCCTTCCCCATGGCATATTGGCACAGGTAGCTTCCCCATTCCTTTCCCCATGGAATGTTGGGACAGATAGCCCTCTCCCCTTCTGTATGGGATGTTCATTCAGATTGTCCCTCTTCCCTTCCCATAGCATATTGGGACAGCTGGACCTCCCTTTCCCTTCCCTATGACATGTTCAGACAGATAGCCCCCACCCTTCCCTTCCCCATGGGACGTTCAGTCAGATTGCCCCCTACTTCCTTCCTTGTGGCATATTGGGACAGATAGCCCCATATTCCCTTCCTCATGACATGTTCAGTCAAATAGCCCCCACCTTCCCCATGGCACGTTTGGATAGATATCTCCCTCCCCACAACTCCCCAAGACTAACTGTAGCACACTTTCACTTTACATTCCCAAATGTGCTATCCAATCAGTGGGAATGGAACACACAAGGGTGTGGGTAGAAGACAACTGAATCCCACACTGCCTTTACAACTTCACCAGGCATCTCGGCACTTGGGTGATGTCTTGGGTCAGTTTTCTGTGATTCCAAGCTTCCCTGTTTTCTGAGTGGATCTGCACGGCCCCCATCTGACCAGGCAAGTTGTGCAGTCTATGCATCCATACATGTTCTAGGACAGGGCGGAGAAAACAGGCTGGGCTTCAGATTCTGCTGAGAATTGCACATTCAGTGACATCATGGAAACTCCAATCTTTGTTATAATCTCTGCTGTAGACAGGGATGGCAATCTCTAACGATAATTCACCCTGTACTCTGTTAGCCAATATCTTAATCACCAGCCACATGGGGCTGACAGTTTTGATGTAAACAAAATGGGACAATGTCATGAAATCCCGAGAGTGTAGAAGCAGGCCATTCAGCCCATCGAGTCCACACCAACTCTTCAAAGAGCATCCCACTCAGACCTATCCCCTTACCCTGCATTTCTCATGGCTAGCTCACCTAACCTATACATCCCTGGATAATATTGGCAATTTAGCATTGCCAATCCACCTAAACTGCACATCTTTAGCCAATGGGAGGAAATTGGAGCATCTGGAGGAAACGCATACTAACACAGGGAGAATGTGCAAACTCCACTCGAGGGTGGAATCAAACCCTGGGTCCCTGGCATTGTGAGGCAGCAGTGCCTAACCATTGAGCCATCGTGCACATTAATATTTCATTATTGATATTTATGTCTCCCAATATTTCCACAATGTTTGCTTATACTTTAACCATTGTCTGTTGATGGACAAAAAGATAAAACAAAGCATCTTTTGATCATGACGAGTGCATCTTTATTGTTTGTTTATTAGTTTCCTGGTAAAATGCATCAAAGATGAGAAAGCTTGATGACAACTCCAGTGACATTGCATTGAGACTGAAACTGTCATTGTTGCCTGTTTTTCGTTGTCAGCACACACCAGGGAACATCATCGTAACCCATAAGTCTGTAGTTTGGTTGGAGATCAAGGCATTGTTACATTGAACTGTTGTGCTCCATATACAGGTAGCGGAAATGGGTACTGCAGATGCTGGAGATTAGAGTCAAGATTAGAGTGGTTCTGGAAAAGCACAGCAGGCCAGGCAGCATCTGAGGAGCAGGAAAATCGACATTTCGGGCAAAAGCTCTTCATTAGGATGTTCCTGCTCCTCGGATGCTGCCTGACCTGCTGTGCTTTTCTAGCACCAGTCTAATCTTGACTCTATATACAGATGTCATATTTTAAATTTTCAATCCACAAAAGATGTCCAAACAAGTGCAAATCAGCACACAGCCAAGAAAATTAACAGTAATACTTTGAAATCTGGAGATTCCCAATCTATTCCTATTTCACGTTCACATGAGGTCTTGCATTTTTGGAAAGTCAAATCAAGGCAGGAGTTTCCTGGTGAATGTTAGGGCCTTAAGGAGTGTAGTGGGACAGAGGGATCTTGGAGTTCAGGTGCACGGTTCTCTGAAAGTGCAGTCACAGGTAGGCAGGGCAGTGACAAAGGCTTTTGGCACACTGGCCTTCATCAGTCAGGGCATTGAGTACAGAAGTTGGGAAGTTAGCTTGCAGTTGTACAGGACTTTGGTGAGGTTGCACATAAAATATTGTGTTCAGTCTTGGCCACCTTGCTACAGGAAGGATGCTATTAAACTGGAAAGAGTGCAGAAGAAATTTACAAGGATGTTGCCAGGACTCAACGGTCTGAGCTAGAGGGGGAGGTTAGACAAGCTAGGACTTCTTTCTTCAACGCGTACGAGACTGAGAGGAGACCTCATAGAAGTATATAAGATCATGTGAGGCATGGATAGGGTAAATGCACTCAGTCTTTTTCCCAGGGTTGGGGAATCAAGGACGAGAGGACATCAGTTTAAGGTGAGAGGGGAAAGAATAAAAGGGGCAACTTTTTTATACAGAGGTTGGTACACATGTGGGATGAGCTGCCAGCAGAAGTGGTTGAGGTGGGGATATTAACAACATTTAGATTTTTTTAGATTCCCTACAGTGTGGAAATAGGCCCTTCAGCCCAACCAGTCCACACTGAGCCTCCGAAGGATAACCTACGCAGAACTATTTCCCTCCAACTAATGCATCTAACACTACAGGCAATTTACCATGGCCAATTCACCTGACCTGCACATCTTTGGATTGTGGAAGGATACTGGAGCACCCGAAGGAAACCCACACAGACACGGGGAGAATTTGCAAACTCCACACAGTCAGTCACCCGAGGCTGGAATCAAACCTGGGACCCTGGTGCTGTGAGGCACAGTGCAAACCACTCAGCCACCAGGCATTTGGACCAATACATGGATAGGAAAGGTTTAGGAGGAATTGGGCCAAGTGCAGGGAAATGGAGTTAGCCTGGCTGGACGTTTTGGTTGGCATGGACCAATTTGGGGCAAAGGGCCAGTCTCTGTGCTGTAGGACTCCATGAGAAGCAAATGTCTGGAAATTCTACAAACAAAACTGGAAATCATAGTGGGCCAGGCAACTACAATGGAGAGAGAGCAAGCGAATGTTGCGAATCGAGATGCCTCTTCATCAGAGTTCTGGAAATTCTACATTGAAAATTTACACAATCTACTGAAAACCTTTCACTTTTCAAGACCCTCACTTCAACCTTAAAACATTAAACCATCTTAGAAACTGTAGGATTCCCACAAAAAGACTGGAGATTGTTAATCAGTACTAAGATTATTATCATTTTAAACAGTGTGTTAAATTAGTCATTTGGAAGTACAGAACTTGAGCATCATTGAAAAATACACGTTTTGTTGAGTTTATTTCATCTTGCACGCATCAGGACAAATCACACAAATATCAAATCAAGGGGAAATCCAACATTTATGCTACAAGAGGGGAGTGTTGATTTTACAATATTGATGGGTGCTCCGCCATGGGAATACTGCTATCAATTAGAGTCCAATTGTCAACCAATCAGCATTCTTCCTTTAATGTTTGCTTTCCCTTTGAACTGATATTTGACCTTGCCCTGCTGAGTGCAAGGTGAGAAACTGCAATATTTTCTTACAGCAATACCCTATGTTACCTCCTTTCTGTGTGTTTGTGTTAGCACGTTTGTGTGAGGAAACTGGGTGCAAATCAAGGCAAGTATTTAAGAATAAATAACCTTATTTTAAAACTCAAAATATTGCTGTTGGAATTATCTAATTGGATGCTGAATGCCAAGGTAGGAAAACATATTTTTTATGTACAAAACATATTGATTACAGGCAGGATTGAAAATGAAAACTCTGTGCATGACAAAATGTTATCACACTTAAACTTATTCTCTTAAGGGCTGTGAGCGTCACTGATAAGGGCGGCATTTCTTGCTCACGCTTAGTTGGCCTTGAACTGAGTGCCTTTTGGGCCACTCCAGAGAGCATTTAACAGTCAGCCACATTGCTGTAGGTCTGCAGTCATAAATCTATTGAATCAATAAGTGATAGAGCACAGAACGAGGTGACTTGACCACTTGTGCTCCTTTCCAATTAATCCCACTGGCACACTGTTTAACTTTCTCCTCACAGAGTACTGGATAGGAGCAGTTTCTAGAGATTTCTGTTTCATATCTATTCTGGATTCTTCTTACTCTATGTACAGTTGATCATGTAAGCCCTTATTATGAGCCTACAAAGTGTAACCAAAGGGAACTAACCCAATCCTTTTCCTCCTTAGTGCCTATGTGGCAGTGTTGCAACTCGTAATCCATAGAGGAAGGTTTGAATTGGAGGCATGGGTGACATCTGCTGCAGTTGTGTTCACAATGGATGGTTTGGCTGTCCATAAATTCTCTCATACTGTTGTTCAAAACACAGCCACCTTAATCTACATTATTTACATCTACTTTTTAGATGATTGGATTTATTTTCTTTCTCTACACTTTACTTTGCACTTCGTATTACAACACTGGACTGAAATGCTAAAATGCTGATTGCCTCAACCACTACAAGCACTGGAGGTGAAAAGTAGCACCTCTAACCTCCTCTTGCCCAACTTCTCAACTTCTGAATGCACTGGATTGTTAAAGTATGCAAATCATTCGTCTCAATTAAGTTAGTGAAAGATATTGGCTTTTAACTTATAAGATCCCTTATTATGTTACATATAGAGTCATAGAGATGTACAGCACGGAAACAGATCCTTCGGTCCAACCTGTCCATGCCGACCAGTTATCCCAACCCAATCTAGTCCCACCTGCCAGCACCCGGCCCATATCCCTCCAAACCCTTCCGATTCATATACCCATCCAAATGCCTTTTAAATGTTGCAATTGTATCAGCTTCCACCACTTCCTCTAGCAGCTCATTTCATATGTGGTAAGGGCAAGCCAGGGAATTATAGACCAGTGAGCCTGACGTCGTTGGTGGACAAGGTGTTGGAGGGAATCCTGAGGGACAGGATGTACATGTATTTGGAAAGGCAAGGGCTGACTAGGTATAGTCAACATGGCTTTGTGCGTGGGAAATCATGTCTTACAAACTTGATTGAGTTTTTTGAAGAAGTAACAAAGAGGATTGATGAGAGCAGAGCAGTAAATGTATCTATATGGACTTTAGTAAGGCATTTGTCAAGGTTCCCCTTGGGAGACTGATTAGCAAGGTTAGATCTCATGGATCACAGGGAGAACTAGCCATTTGGATACAGAACTAGCTCAAAGTTGAAGATAGAGGGTGGTGGTGGAGGGTTGTTTTTCAGACTGGAGGCCTGTGACCAGTGGAGTGCCACAAGGATCAGTGCTGGGTCCTCTACTTTTTGTCATTTACATAAATGATTTGGATGCGAGCATAAGAGGTACAGTTAGCAAGTTTGCAGATGACATCAAAAATGGAGGTGTAGTGGACAGTGAAGAAGGTTACCTCAGATTAAAACAGATGGGCCAATGGGCTGAGAAGTGGCAGATGGAGTTTAATTCAGATAAATGTGAGGTGCTGCATTTTGGGAAAGCAAATCTTAGCAGGACTTATACACTTAATGGTAAGGTCCTAGGGAGTGCTACTGAATAAAGAGACCTTGGAGTGCAGGTTAATAACTCCTTGGAAGTGGAGTCGCAGGTAGATAGGATAGTGAAGAAGGTGTTTGGTATACTTTCCTTTATCATTCAAAGTATTGAGTACAGAAGTTGGGAGGTCATATTGCGGCTGTACAGGACATTGGTTAGGCCACTGTAGGAATACTGTGTGCAATTCTGATCTCCTTCCTATCGAAAAGATGTTGTGAAACTTGAAAGGGTTCAGAAAAGCTTTACAAGATTGTTGCCAGGGTTGGAGGATTTGAGCTATAGGGAGAGGCTGAACAGCCTAGAGCTGTTTTCACTGAAGTGTCGGAGGCTGAGGGGTGACCTTATAGAAGTTTACAAAATTATGAGGGGCATGGATAGGGTAAATAGACAAAGTCTTTTCCTTGGGGTTGGGGAGTCCAGAACAAGAGGGCATAAGTTTAGGTGAGAGGGGGAAGGTATAAAAGAGACCTAAAGGGCAACTATATGTTATTTACATATAAGTAGTTGTTGTGCCGATTCTAATCTATTAGCCCCCACTTTTCTGAATACTTCCCTACTGCTGTGTCAGCCTCGCTGACCCGGAACTGCTGTTTTTATCACTCTCCCTTTTCTTAAAACAAACACATAATACTTATAATCCTCTGCTCCTCACCAAAAATCCAAATAGTACTGGGAGATCGTGGTCAGAGTTCCCCAATTTTCACACTTTCTTCTTAGCAGTGAAGGGTGTAACCCAACCAAAATGTGTGCTTTTTCTATTTTGAGTGGTGTCAACATTTCCAGCAGTTCCTATCTCCATCTTTATCCTATCCAATATCCATATATTGGTTAAAATGTAAAAGAAGTACATGTTATTGTACTCCTCATTTCCTGTTTATTTGTAGCAACTCCAATTCTAGTGAAAAGGGATGCAAAGTATTTATCGAGTAGCTCAGTTATGCTTCCTGTCTCCACAATCCTACCTCCTTTTAGTACCATAATTAATCTTACCCTTCCTTTAGCTGCACTTTTACGAAGTGCGTAATTGTTAAACAATTTTTGGTTCTGTTTTATGTTAGCAACTATGGAATGAGCTGCCAGAGGGAGTGGTGGATGCTAGTATGATTGCATTATTTAAAAAGCATCTGGACGGGTATATGAATAGGAAGGGTTTGGAAAGATATGGGACAGGTGCTGGCAGGTGGGACTGGATTGGGTTGGGATATCTGGTCGGCATGGACGGGTTGAACCGAAGGATCTGGTTCAGTGTATACATTTCCATGACTCTATGACTCTATTCTCAAAATTCCTCTTAACCTCTCTCACTCTATTTTTGGATCTCTGTACATTAGTCCCCTGTACCCACAGGGGATGCATTCCAAGACCTACCTTGGACACATAAAACTGCGGATAGGATTGAACCCATTCATTTAAATGGGAAATGTACTCTGCCAAAGCCTTTTGACTGATGGAAGTTAGGTTTCTCCGGTTAAGTATTTTTATGCTTGGTTGAACCTTAGTCTTTTCCAAATCCTGCTGATATTATGATCGTTGTTCCCCAATTCTGACTGAAACATGCTCCACTTTGTTGAATTTTCGGGGGTGGGGGGGAGGGGGTGGCTGAATGTCTACTTCTCTGGCTGGGCCAGCACTTATTGCTCATTCCTAACTGTCATTAAGAAGCTGCTTTCTTGAAACTGCACTGTTGATTTGGTGTTGGCACACCCACAATGCTGTTGGGGGAGTCCAAAATGTTGACCCAGTGATAGTAAAGGAGCAGCAATATAAGTCAGAATGATGCATGGCTTGAATAGGAACTTGCACATGGTGGTGCTCCCATGGATCTGTTGCCCTTTTGATGCAAGTGGTAATGGGTTAGCGAGGTGCTGTTTAAAAAGCTTTGGTGAATTTCTGCAGTGTATCTTGTAGATTTTATTGGCGAAAGTAAGGAATGCAGATGCTGGAGACCAGAGTAGAGAGTGTGGTGTTAGAAAAGCACGGCAGGTCAGGCATATGTCCGAAACACTGATTCTCCTGCTCCTCGGATGCTGCTTGTACTGTGGGTTAATGATGGAGGGAGTGGAAGTTGTGGATGTGATACCTGATCAGGTCCTGGGGATTTATCCACCTTTATGCATTTTAAGACATCCAGCATCTCCTTCTCTGTAATACGGACATTTTTCAAGATGTCACCATCTATTTCCCCACATTCTATATCTTCCATGTCCTTCTCCACACTAAACTCTAAGCTCTATGGAAAGCTAGAGAAATGATCGCTGGGCCCCTTACTGAGATATTTGGATAATCGATAGTCACAAATGAGGTGCTGGAAGACTGAAGGTTTGCTAACGTGATACCACTATCTAAGAAAGGTGACTTATTTAAGAAAAGGCCATGGAACTGTATACCAGTGAGCCTGACATCGGCAGTGGGCAAGGTTTTGGAGGGAATCCTGTAGGGACAAATCAACATGTACTTGGATAGGCAAGGACTGATTAGGGATAGTCAATATGGGTTTGTGCATGGAAAATCATGTCTTACTGACTTGATTGGGTTTTTTGAAGAAGTAACAAAGAAGATTGATGAGGGCAGAGCAGTGAACATGATTTTTATGAACTTCAGAAGGTGTTCAACAAGGTTCCTCATTGTAGACTGGTTAGCAAGGTTAGATCTCATGGAATACAAGGAGAACTAGCCATTTGGTACAGAACTGGCTTAAAGGTAGAAGACAGACGGTTGTGGTGGAGGGTCGCTTTTCAGACTGGAGGCCTGTGACCAGTGGAGTGCCACAAGGATTGCTGCTGTGTCCTCTGCTTTTTATCATTTATATAAATGATTTGGATGTGAACACTGGAGGTGTAGTTAGTAAGTTTGCAGATGACACCAAAATTAGAGGTGTAGTGGACAGCAAAGAAGGTAACCTCACAGTACTACAGGATCATATAGGCCAATGGGCCGAGGAATGACAGATGGAGTTTAATTTAGATAAATGTGAGGTGCTGCATTTTGGAAAGGCAAATCAGGGCAGGACTTATACACTTAATGGTAAGGTCCTGGGGAATGTTGCTGAACAAAGAGACCTTGAAGTGCAGGTTCATAGTTCCTTGAAAGTGGAGTCGCAGGTAGATAGGATAGTGAAGGCAGTGTTTGGTATGCTTTCCTTTACTGGTCAAAGCATTGAGTACAGGAGTTGGGAGGTCATGTTGCAGCTGTCAGGACGTTGGTTAGGCCACTCTTGGAATATTGTGTGGAATTCTGGTCTCCCTCTTATAGGAAGGATATTGTGAAACTTGAAGGGGTTCAGCAAAGCTTTACAAGGATGTTGCCAGGGTTGGAGGGTTTGAGCTATAGGGAGAGGCTGAATAGGCTGGGGCTGTTTTCCCTGGAGCATTGGAGGCTGATTTATGGTAAATAGACAGGATCTTTTACCTGCGGTTGGGAGGGGTACCCAGAACTAGAGGGCATAGGTTTAGGGCAAGAGGGGAAAGATTTAAAAGGGACCTAAGGGGCAACTTTTTTATGAGAAGGATGGTGTGTGTACAGAATCAGCTGCCAGGGGAAGTGGTAGTGGGTGGTACATTTGCAACATTTAAAAGACATCTGGATGGATACATGAGCAGGAATGGTTTGGAGGGATATGGGCCTATATCTGGCAAATGGGACTGGATTAATTTAGGATACCTGGTTTGCATGAATACGTTGGACTGAAGGATCTGTTCTGTGCTGTACATTTCTATGACACTATGATACTAATTGAGTGGGCTGCTTTGTTCTGGATAGTGTCAAGTTTCTTGAGGGCTATATGAGTTCCACTCATCCAAGCAAGCGGGGAGTAAAACCATCACACTCCTGATTTATGGCTGTCAATTACTGGTCTCATTATACTAAGCCACTCACCTGCTTTTGTAGCTACTAGCGAATCCAATTCCATTCCTGATCAATGGCAACCTCAGGACATTGTGGGGAATTTATTTCAAATAGCTGTTCTCAGAGTGATTCCTCAATTAGGAAACACATATGTGTGGAGGAAGAGTTGCTGACCATGAGAGAGAGAGATCTTACGGTGTTAGTCCTGAAAGATATCCAAATGTAAGTAGAGGTCATTCCTTGGATAGATTACACAATGAAAAGAGGGCCACAGCTCGGATTGGAGACAGGATTAGGTGAAGAAATGTTCATATCTGTGAAGCTTGGTGGCTGCCAATAAGCCAGAGCTAATCAAAGAGGGAAAACTAAAGGGATTCGAAAGTTGGAAGGATCTTGGAGTTTATTCTAATAGATACGAGACACTCAGTCTTGTCGTAAACCTAGAGTGGACCTTGACAGACGGGTTTTATAAAGCTAAAGCAAGATTACTGGCTCAAGGTATATAAGAATGACTGAGCAATATAGGTATTAGACCAGATATGTCCAGCAGGAAAAGTAATCCTGAAATTCTTTTTAGCTCTTCTTCTGGACTCTTTTTAGTTTGTTTGTAGACCAATTGGCATAAAACCCACTCTTCTTCAGGATGAATATTTTCAGGGAGAAATGTTTCTGAAACCACCTAAAGAGGCATGTGATGATGAAGGGATGCTACGGAAATTAAATACATGCGTGATGCCTCAAAAGTATAGGATTTTTCATTGAAAGGTATTTTGCTGAAATTAGGTTGTGTTCAATTAAAAACAAATCTCACTACGTTCTATTGGTGTCAAAAAAAGATTTTTTCCAGTATCTATTTGATGCTTATTGATGATATTTCATAGAATGGCACTATGGAATTTGAGAAATTTTGATATTAATACAAATTCCTCCATCATTAGATCGGAAGTGGGAATGTTCACCAACGATTGCAAAATGTTCAGCACCATTTGAGATTCTGAAGCACTCCATGTTCAAATGCAACTAGGCCTGGACAATATCCAGGCTTGGCCTGACAAGTGACAAGTAATACTCACACCACACAAATGCCCAGGAAATGCACATAGCCAACATGAGACAAACGAACCACCGCCCCTTTATATTCAATGGTGTTATCATCACTGAGTCCCTCATTATCAACATTCTATGGATTATCATTGGACTTGCCATTATAGACAAAATGGCTACAAGAGCAATTTATAGGCTAGAAATACCGCAGTACTGACTCCTCACAGTTGACCACCACCTACAAGGCACAAATCAGGAGTGTGACAGAATATTCCCCACTTATCCGAATGAGTGCAGCTCCAACAACACTCAAGAAGGTTGACACCATTCAGAACAAAGCAGCTTACTTGATTGAAACTCCATCCACACCCTCAACCAATGATGTTCAGTAGCAGCAATACGTATAATCTATAAGAGGCACCGCAGGAGTTCACCAAGTATCATCAGACAACATCTTCCAACCCCACAACCACTTCCATCTAGAAGGACAGGGGAGAAGATACACAGGAACACCATGCCCTGCAAGTTCCCCTCCAAGCCACTCACCATCCTGACGTGGAAACATATCACTGTTCATTCACTTTCACTGGGTCAAAACCCTGGAATTCCTGCCCTAAGGACACTGTGGGTCAACCAACAGAAAAGGGCTACAGAAATTCAAGAAGGCAGCTCAACACTACCTTCTCAAGGGTAATTAGGGATGGGCAGTAAATGCTGGCCCAACTAGCAATGCTCACGCTTCGTGAGTGAACAAACAAAGGATTTGATTTCAACATTAAACAGAATTAAATGGAGATTTACCATCTACTGGATCAATCTTCTAAACATTTACCATGTTAAGCCCTGTCAGAATCATGTGTGTTTCAATAAGCTTACCTCTCATTCTTTGAACCTCAAATAAATAAAGGCAAAGCTGTTTTGCTGTTCTTTATAAATCAACTTCATTAAAGAAATCAGCCTAGTAAATCTCTTTTAACTTGCTCCCTATGCCAGTATATCCTTGTTTAGATACAAGAGTGTATACTGTACTCCAGCTATGGCCTCACTAACACCCTGTACAGTTGTAACAAGACTTCCCTGTTTTTAAACTCCAACCTTCCAGCAATAACGTCCAAAATTCAATTTGCCCCCTTAAATACTTGCTGCATTTGTGCACTGATATTTGTGATTCATGCACAATAACATCCAAATCTCTCTGTAATGCACTTATTTAGAGTCTCTCTCCATTTTAATAAAAGTCTGCCTTTTGATTCTTCCAATCAAAGTGTATGACCTCATGGTTTTCTACATTAAACTCTATTTGCCTGCCATTGGCCTATCTATATCCCCTTGCAATTTCTTTACGCCCTCACCACAACATGCAACCTCACTTATTTTTGTATCCTCAGCAAATTTGGAAATATTACACTTTGCCCTCACCTCCAAGTCATTAATATAGATGATAAATATTTGAGGCTTGTGACACCCAATATAATAAAACAAAGAACTGAAGATTCTGGATGACTGAACCAAAAACACAAATTGCTGGAGAAACTCAGCATCTGTGGAGAGAGAGCAGAGTCAGTATTTTGGGTCCAGTTACCCCTAACGTGGCACTCTACCAGTTATGTTTTTTCAATCTGAATCTGACTCTCAGTCTTCTGTGTGTTCTCCAATTCCTAGTCCATGCTAATACATTACCCCCAATGCAGTAGGCTCCAATCCTATGCAATAACCTTTATGTGGCACTTCATCAAGTGCTTTCTGAACATCTGAATACACCTCATCTGCTATTTTGCTTTGTTAACTCTGTTTGTTATATCTCCAACAAACTCTAGAGAGTCTGCAAAACATGTTTTGCCTTTCACAATACCTGCTGATTTTCTTTGATTGTGTTAAGTTTTTCTAAACACCCTGCTAATTCTTTTTTAATAACGGACTCTAGCATTTCCCAATGACAGATGTTAGGCTAGCAAGTTTTCTTGCTTTCTGACTTCCTCCCTTTTTGCACAGGGCCATGGCTTTAGCGCTATTCCAATCCATTGGTATTCCCCTGGAATCCAGTGTGTTCTGGAATGTTTTGACCAATCCCTCCAATATCTTTGCGGCCACTTCCTTTAAAGATTCTTATATGCATACTCCTTCCAGTTACTTTAAAGCAATGCTGATTTACTGCATAATCCTCCCAGTCCCATATTGGAGTGGACATATTGGTGGCAGGTGAACTGCACTGGGGAGAAGTGTGAAAATGGCAGGGAGCACAAAGTAAAGGCTGCTATCCTAATGGTGTACAGGAGCAAAAAGACCTAGATGTATATGGGCATATGTCATGAAAAGTTATAGGACAGATAGAGAGAGTTTTAAGAGAACACACAGTATTCATGAAGAGAAGTATAGATCACAAAAGCAAGGAGAGAAAAGCTAGGTACTGCAGATACTGGTGATCTGAAATAAGACCAGAAAATACTGGAGAAATTCAGCAGTTCTGGCTATATCTGTGCACAAAGAAATACAGTTAACATTTCCAATCTGACATGTCTTCTTCAGAACTGTTTGGAGGAAGTCATATTAAACCCAAAATGTCGATTCTGTTTCTCTCTGCACAGATACTGACCAATCTACTGAGTTCCTCTGACACTTCATACTTTTATCACAAGAGTAAAAGGTTATGGTATGAGACACCAGTTAGACCTCAGTTGAAGTATTGCACATTGTTAGGAAGGATGGGAATGCATTTGAAACAGTGCAGAAGAGATTTACAAGAATGTTTTCAGGGATGAGATACTCCAGTTATGGGGACAGGTTGAAAATGCTGTTTCCTTGGAGAGAAGGCAGCTAAGCAGAGATTTGATAGAAGTTCTAAAAATCATAATGGGTGTGGGCAGGGTAGATTGAGAGAAACTGTACATGCTCACAAAAGGAACAAGAAAGAGGTGACACAGATTAAAGTGGTTTTTTTTTAAAGAAGCAAATGTAGACAGGTCTTTTGGTAATGATGCAAAAACAATTCAGAGCTGGGTTAAAACCAATTCTCAAAAAAACAAATGTGAGGTGAGAAACAATGTTTCCATACAGTGAGTATTTAGTGGGACGCAATGCTGTGTGTGCAGGCAGATTGATGGGGAATTCAAGATGGTATTAGATGGTTGGTTCTAGTCAAATAATGTGCAAGGGTTGGAGGAAATGGCAGGAGATTGGCACTAAATCAAAATGCTCAGAGAGCCATTGCAGATATACTGGGCCAAATGTCCTCCTGCACCATAAGAATTCTGTGACTCATTGCTGAGAAGCCAATTTAGGCAATTTTATCATACTTTTTATTACATATCAAAACTAAACGCTACAATATCTACCATTCAGAGATATAGTAGACTCTAATGGCATAGGACTATGATAGATAGTGAAATTTTAATCCAATACAAAATCTAAAATGACAAAATGGTTCAGTGGTTAGTACTGCTGCCAGGGATCTGCGTTTGATTCCACCCATGGGTGACTGTCCGTGTGGAGTTTGCACATTCTCCCCATGTCTGCTTGGGTTACCTCCTACTGTCGAAGATGTACAAGTTAGGTGGATTGGCTATGTTAAATTGCCTCAGATGTGCAGGCTAGGTAAATTAGCTATGGGAAATGCAGGGTTACAGAAATAGTGTAGAGAGGTTGGATCTGGGTAGGTTGTGCTACTAAGACTTTATAAAGCTCTGGTTAGGCCCCATTTGGAGTACTGTGTCCAGTTTTGGTCCCCATACCTCAGGAAGGACATACTGGCACTGGAACATGTCCAGCGGAGATTTACACGGATGATCCCTGGAATGGTTGGTCTAACATACGAGGAACGGCTGAGGATCCTGGGATTGTATTCATTGGAGTTTAGAAGATTAAGGGGAGACTTAATAGAAACTGACAAGATAATACATGGCTTGGAAAGGGTGGACACTAGGAATTTTTTTCCGTTAGGTGAGGAGACTAGGACCCGTGGACGCAGCCTTAAAATTAGAGGGGGTCAATTCAGAACAGAAATGCGGAGACATTTCCTCAGCCAGAGAGTGGTGGGCCTATGGAATTCATTGTCGCAGAGTGCAGTGGCAACCAGAACACTAAATGTCTTCAAGGCAGAGATTGATACATTCTTGATGTCTTGAGGAATTAAGGGCTACGGGGAGAATGCGGGTAAGTGAAGTTGAAATGCCCATCAGCCATGATTGAATGGCGGAGTGGACTCGATGGGCCGAATGGCCTTATGTTCTTAGGATGCTGTTCGGATGGTTGGTGTGGACTAGATGGGGCAAATGGCTGATGGTTATATAATCTAATTGTAACCATATGAGAGCTGTGAATTGTTGCAAAACTCTGGGTCATTAATGTTCTCAAGGGAAGTAAATCTGCTGTCTTCACCTGAACTGGCCTATATGTGACTCCAGACCCATGGCAGAGAAACCCATAGACTCTTTACTCTCTGGGCAATTCATGCTAGCCTTAGCCACTGGTGCCCAGTCCCACAAATGAAAAGCATTCTTAGTCTGTCACATTATTGAAAGACAATTCCATATACTATTGCCTAAAATCAATTATTCTTTTGCACTTAGTTTGCTCTCTTTCTGCAGTCTAACTCCACCCAAACTGTGCTATTTATGCCCACTGAGGTGCAACTCCCAACATTATTGCAAAGTTGCTCCGCGGTGCTTAAGAAACAATACTGCGGTTCAACTATTTTTAAGGGCACAGAAGGAACTGCCTCACTCCAAACTCAGTTCACCCTGTGCAGAAACACTTTTTGCTGGTGAATGGGGTTAGCTGCACGTGTCCAAATGTCACGTCGTTGGCAGCGGGGAGAGGCGGGGCCTCGGGGGCGCATGCGCAGATAGCCCGGTCGCGGCCCCCGCCCCCCTCCTCAGAGCTCGGACGCTGAGGGCAGGAGAGAGCGGCTCGAGGTCCGACCGGTGGAGGCAGCCTCGCCCGCACAGGTGGCCAATTCACGGTCTTGTAACAACTGCGTGTGGCTTCCGAGGACGGAGTGATCGGGGGGGGAAAGGATGTCGTTTGCTTTTCGTTCAGATCCCGGGCGTAATTCTAAAAGGAAATGAACCGTTAAGCCGAAGTGAGCGGCTCTCCGCCGCCTTGCCGAGGAGCTGGAGGCTGTTGTGATTGTTTTGCTCGCAGTGCCCTCTGGGAGTTGTAGTCTTCCAGCCCCGGCTTCATCCGTTACTTATTGCGGATGCGGCGGGGTCCCTTGGACTACAACCCCCAGAGGCCCCCGCGGCTCCGGCCTCTTCCTCCTCCTGCCAAATGAGACCAAGGGGGTAAGGCAAAGGGAGCAGGAGGTGAATAATCCCCGTCTTCCAGTGACTTTAACCGGCTTTCCTTTATCAGCAGCAGTGTAGCTGCATTTAGTTGTTCAAGGCTCTTGCTGGATGATCGGATTGCATGCTGGAGGAACGGTGAAATGTTTAAGAAACGAATCCTGAGCCGAGCGAAAAAGCACCTCTGGCCAAATTCTCCACTTTAGAATATTTCACATGTTGGATGTAATGTAATGTAAGGTTGATACCACAGTAATGCAAAATTGGTCATTTGCAAATGTTTCTTAAAAGTCTGCCCGGTACTTCTCAAGAGGGCATTATCCCTTTAACTTGGCACAGTTCTTCATTTTGCTGGGACTGAATTTGTTTGTGGGTACCGTGGATTGATATTCACGATATCTGTTTCTAGCCAATTTAGAATCTCAGGATAGCTTTTTTTAAACCTCCCATCTAACCTCGGGTGACTGACTGACTTCTTTACCTGCCATTTTCAGATGAGGATGTTCACACGATTGTAAAATTTGGAGGTACCTGCACATGTCGAATTGCAGTATCCTGTGTGGGAAATAGTTTTTTTTTGTGAACATTGCAGTTGAATTTGAAGGTTTTGTTTGGTTTTAAAGTAGCTGCATTTCATGGGACTCAGGTTTTGTTTTAAAAACCTAATTTGTATGGTTGTCCTTTTTATGTTTATAAGAAGTTTTATTTTTAAAGGTTGTAAAAGATTTATGGTATAAGCAATTATCTATTTTGATTCACTAAGTTGTTTTATACACTGGATACCGGATACTTCAGAGGATCAAATTATCTTTCAGCTTCAAATTTTTAATGCAATTTAAGCACCCCCCCACCCCCATCTATGATAACTGTCTCATCCTTCCACCATGAGATATGACTAAATTTCTTGCACATCCTTTTTTGAAAGTTTTTAATTGCTCATTGATTGGTATTTGTTTTTAGTTGAGAAGCACGCAGTTGATTAACCTCACTATACAGCCCTACCTCCTTTTTGAAAGACACTCCTTAGAGTCAATCTCCTTTGTATGATTTTGGTGTCTGATTTTGTTTGATTAAAACTGTCTTTTTAGGAAGCTAAACTAAAGTGAGAGGGTTATCCTAATAGATTTTAGTGTTAAATACTTTCAAAAAAAACAATGGGGTGTATCAAGGTTATAATCAGTGATTAGTTAAAATCAGCACTTTTCTGCATTCCCTGAATTCCCTTATTCCAAAATCACAATTAATTTTGACTAACAGTCACTAAATACTCAATATTCAGGTAAATGCAGCAACCAATTTGTTCAGTGCAATTAAAATAAATAAATGAATAAAATATTCATCAATAAGTCTGAGGAAAACTTGCTGTGCTGAAATCTCCTAGTGTCTCTCCACTATCTGAAAAGTGCAAGACAGGGTATAATAGATAGGGATGCTATTGCACTGGACAGAATATATTGGAAAAAACAAAAAAAAGTACAGTTGCTCTTCTGAGGGCATGCTACAGACATCCAACTTAAGGAAGATGGTTAGCTCTGCATTGGTTCATTTCCCGCAGTGGCTGAGGTTACCATGAGGTACTCTCTTTCTTAGCCTGTCCCCTTGCCAGAGGTGTGGGGACCCTCGGGTTGAATCACCACCAGTCATCTCTCTGTAATGACCCTGTAGTCTGTTCAAGTAATACATAATGAGATGGATAGATGAGCACATTTGCATGGAAATTAGAAAGGTGCAGGAAGAAGTGATGATTCAGTCACCTGAGTCAGTACTGAAACAAAGACAAGCTTGGGGATCCCTGCATGCATCTGTGCTTCTATAGTTGGCACACTCTTGTCAACGGATGTCCAATATTAGTCTGAGGCTGTGAGGAAGGCAACCGTTCAGTGCCTTTTCTTCCTTGTGAGAGTCCTCTTTGCCTTTGCTGCTATAAAGGACAGTATTAAGAACATGAGCTTTGTATTTATGGTTAATTTACTGCTGGTCCACAATATTGACATGACATTTGTAGCCTTGATAATTCTGGTCAAAAGCATGGTGTTGGAAAATCACAGTATGTCATGCAATATTCCAGGAGCAGTACATCTCTAGTCTTGTATTCTAAACCTCTTGAAAGCTAACATTGCATTTGCTTTCCTAACTGCCAACTGAGCCTGCATGTCAACCTTATGAGAATCCTGAATTAAGACTGCCATATCACCTTGCGTTTCTAAAGCCTTTTCCCTTTAGAATATAGTCTACTCTTCTATTCTTCCCATAAAAGTGTGTAACATTTTACTTTCCTGTATTATATTCTATCTGCTACTTCTTTACCCTGTCTTGTAACCTGTCCTGTTCCTTCTGCAGTCTCAACGTGACCTGCCCCTCTGTCTACCTTTGTCATCTGCAAACTTTGCCATCAATTCTTTTATCTGGATCATTAATGTTTAACATGTATATTTGTGGTCCCACCACTGACCACTGGCACACCACTCGTCATTGGCTGTCATGCCAAAAAAGACTCCTGTCATCATTGCCTTCTGCCAGTCAGACAGTCCTCTATCCGTGCTGTACTTTGCCCCTAACACCATGGGCTCTTCTTATTTAGCAGCCTTGAATGGCACCTTGTCAAAGGCCTACTGGAAATCCAAATAGATCACATTCACTGGCTCTCCTTTGTCTAACTTACTTGTAAATTGCTCAAAGAATTCTAACAGATGTCACACATGAATACCCCCTTGACAAAGCAGTGCTGACTCAGCCTGATTTTTGCCACACGTTTCCAAGTATTCTGCAATCTAATTCTTAATAATGGAGTCTAAGATCTTAACAGAACCAAGATCAGGCTAAATATCCTGTAATTTCCTTCTGCCTCCCTTAAACTGGGGTCTTAAATTGTCAGGTTGAATATCTTGCCATTAGGGGAGAAAGTGAGGACTGCAGATGCTGGCGATCAGAGCTGAAAATGTGTTATTGGAAAAGCGCAGCAGGTCAAGCAGCATCCAAGGAACAGGAAATTCGACGTTTTGGGCAAGAAGGGCTCATGCCCGAAACGTCGATTCTCCTGCTCCTTGGATGCTGCCTATCTTGCCATTAGCTCTGGTATGCAAAGATATGCTTTCATTTGAGTTGTTGAAAATGTACAATAGCAACATGGTGAATAATATGCCCAAGAGAGAATGTGCCAGAGCTTCAGCAATTTAAGAAGGCAGCTCACCACCACCTTCTCAAGGAATCTAGGGATTGTGAATAAATGTTTGCCAAATTTGCGAAGCCCAAAACCCATGAATTAATTGAAATAAAGAATACAGTCATGCTCTATCTTGTTGCTAATCTTGAAAGCATCTGTTGCTTCATCATAACTCAACTGAAGCTATGCACGTTTGTATGTAAGAAGATAATGGTGCGTAGGAGGATTTTTGTTTTCTGTACAGGTAGAGGTGGCTGACTCCATTAATAGGTCAGAGGCGTTGGTGTTGCCTGCTCTATTCATGGGAGTTTCCTGTCACTGGCAAAGTGAGAAAATCATATTTGCAGTTGCTTTACCAGCTCTGAAACTGCACTGAAACTCTACGTGTCGCCAGGGTGTGCAAAACGTTAGGCACTAGTTAAGTTTTTTTTTGGGAAGGTATTTGGAAGTAGATACCTTGGTAATTGTTAATGTCTGTAATTTCTACCTCTCCCCCACTCCAACTTAAATTAGATTACTTACAGTGTGGAAACAGGCCCTTCGGCCCAACAAGTCCACACCGACCCGCCGAAGCGCAACCCACCCATACCCCTACATATACCCCTTACCTAACACTACGGACAATTTAGCATGGCCAATTCACCTGACCTGCACATCTTTGGACTGTGGGAGGAAACCGGAGCACCCGGAGGAAACCCACGCAGACACGGGAAGAACGTGCAAACTCCACACAGTCAAGGTGACAATGTTTGTACCATGAATATCCTGAAGCACAGACCTTTTGTTTCAACAGAAAGACAAAAGCTCTGTGTCGTGGCCATATTGATTTTCCACTTCCGATAGTCTTGGGTGGAATGCCATCTTTCCTTGGGCTTTACCATTGGCAAGACACCAGTCACCAGCCTGATCTTGGTCACTGGTAAGATTTTAGACTCCATTATTAAGAATTAGATTGTGGAATACATGGTAATGCTGCGTTCTACAATGGTAGGCTTGCTGTCCAACTCCTGCAGGGTCATGTCAGGAATGACCATGAGAGCTTCTTCCTTGTCAAGATTCTTTGTTGCATAAAGTTTGAGGGAGTAATCCTATCACCTTTAGTATGGCATGTTAGGCTCTTGGTGAGAAGACTGTCTTTGCCAAAGGAATTGCTGGGTTTATTGCTTTTTGCAGAAGGGATATGGAGCGGCAATGTGAACTCAGTGGCCCAGTTCTAAAGTCTGTTTGAGGTAGAGGGGCCAAACTATACATAAATCTTTGACAGGATGTACGGAGAGAGTGGTTAGCAAAGCATATGTAGCCCAAAATGACACAAGTAGGGAACTTGAATACAAAAACCTTTGGTTAGCCAACAAATAGTATTGCATTCAGTTCTGCTGTAACACGTTAGAGAGAATGTGAGGGGATTCCAGAGGTGTGGAAATTTAGTTGCGAGGTTAGATTGGTGAAGATAGGCTTACTCTGTCTCGTAAAGGAGAATGAAGATTTGATGTAGGTGTACCAGATGAGAATAGGCTTAGATCCTATAAACAAAGAAAACTTTGCATTAGCTGGTGTTGTAAGGACTTTGAACAAAATCTTAAAAATATGAACAAGGTATGCATGGAGGTTGTGAGGAAGTGATTTCTTCAGCAGTGAGTGCAAATAACCTGAAACCACTGTCCATAAGGATGGTGGAAGTTGAGATGATCTAAGGAAATTGGATGGCCATTTCAAAAGAAATAAACTTTCAGGGAGAGAGTAGGGATAGTGGACTGACTGGATTGTCTACAGCAAACCATGAATGGCCTCCTGCTCTGTAAATCAATTGCCTCTTTGCCAGTATATGCACAATTACACAAACACTTACCTTGTCCTTACTGGCATCAAGATTGTGTTTGTTATCCCATCCACCAGATTGAACAACCAGTTCCTTACCCCAGCACGATGTAATTATTATGCGATGCAATGACGCAAGTTAGAAAGCCACTTTGGATAATTCCAAACCTGTGACTCAAATCAACTAAAAGAAAATGCGTTTCAGGAATTTATTCGTTCATCCTTAATTGCCCTTGAGAAGGTGGTAGTGAGCTGCTCTCTTGAATCACAGCAGTTCACTTGATTTAGATGCACTCAGTGCTGTCAGGAATGGAACTCCTTGGATCTTGATCCAGTGATAAAGAAACAGCAATTTTAATTTCAACACACCATCGTGTAGTAGTTTGGAGGGAAGTTTGCAGGAAAGTTTTCAGGTAGTGATGTTTCCCATGCATTTACTAGTGTTATATAAAATTGCACATTCTCGAAAAAGAACTGTCCGATTGGATAAAAATGCCCATAATTATGACAGACCTGTGAAAGCAAGTTGTTTTCTTACCGACTTCAGCTGCTTGTTTTTGGAGAGGGGGCAAATGGTGGGTGAGTGGGAAAATGCAGCCATCCCTCGGTGTAATATTTGGAAGACGTATACTTTCTTCAGCACAATGGTACATGTTGTACACGAAAGCTGTGAATAGAGTCCGAAATGTACAGCACAGAAACGGACTCTTCGGAATGCCTGTTCAGAATCTAGATTTTGGAACTAAAACAGTAAAGTTGCTGGAATTGATGTTTGATGCAGTAGTAGTTTGCAAATATATTCAGAGCTTAAAAATTTGTTGCTGGAAAAGCGCAGCAGGTCAGGCAGCATCAAAGGAGCAGGAGAATCGACGTTTCGGGCATTAGCCCTTCTTCAGGAATGAGGAAGGGCTTATGCCCAAAATGTCGATTCTCCTGCTCCTTTGATGCTGCCTGACCTGCTGCGCTTTTCCAGCAACACATTTTTAAGCTCTGGTCTCCAGCATCTGCAGTCCTCACTTTCTCCTTGCAAATATATTCAGACAAGTTTTATTAAACGTGTCTGTGTGTAATATTTGGACGTTTAAATCATCCTTGGCAATATAAATTAGCTTGGATTTTGTCGATGCAAATATTAATGTATGTTAGCACTACACTTAGAATTGTTTTGTGGCAGAAGTCACGCTTTCAATAGATCTGTTCCATTTGCAACTTTTTAAAATAATTAAACGTACTAGGAAGAAAAGCTCAAACGAACCAATGTAAAAACAATTTGCTGTATGAGGTAACTACATATACATGACCATGGAAAGCAAATGTGTTGATGCATACTAATTAACCACCTGAACATTGTTACATGGACAGTTTGTATAGAAGTATCCCTGTGGTCTAATAGTTATAATAATTATTTTGTGGGGTCTTATAGTGCTGTGAAAATGTCCCTACCTGCAATCCAAATTCAAGCCCCACTCGACCTGGAGGCGTAGGAGCAGGTTGACCTTCTTTAAAAGTGATAATAAGAAAGTTTACTGTGCTGCATTTTTTTTTTGTTACAAAGTCCTATACATACCATACCTCAATTATTACAATTTGCTTCAACAACTATTAAAATACTAAGTGGCTTTTCATAATATGGAACCAAAAGTTGTTGAGAATTAAAAAATCCCCATGGGGTGGCGCAGTTGGCATTAGTTAACACTGCTGCCCCACAGTGGCAGGGACCTGGGTTCAATTTCACTCTGTCAAGTGAAGTTTTCACATTCTCCCAGTGCCTGTGTAGGTTTCCTCCAGGTGCTCCAGTTTCCTCCCACAGTCCAAAGATTGGGTGGATTGGCTGTGTTAAATTGCCCATAATATCTAGGGATGTGCAGATTAGGTGGATTGGTTATGGGAAAAGGTGGGTTTGGGTGAGATGCTCTTCGGAGAGTTGTTGTGCTCTTGAATGGGCCGAATGGCCCACTTCCATGTTGTAGAGATTCTGAATAGCTGAATAACCAAATCTTCATGACTGAGACGTGATTTAAGATTTAATTCCTTGCACTTAGCATGATTATGTTAAAGGCCTGCAGATACTTATGTGGGGGTTTGGGGATAAAGAAAAACAGGATTTGGAAGTGTTTTTAGAGTGATTTAAAAATTAGGTTTTGCAGAGTTTTTGATGGACAGGTTTAGAAATTGATGAAAAACATGAATGACTGGAAGGGATGCATATTTCTTCAAAATTAAAGAAGCAGAAAGTGATAGCTAGCTGGTACACAAGTTTAGTTGATGTTTTACAGGTTTTGTAGAGCATGTTGTAGAAATTAACTTAGTCAAAGGATCTGAAATCAAAGTATAAGGCAGAAAGGCAGTGTATGCATACAAACTCAAATAGTTTGTTGGCAGGAATAATATAGTTTAGGATAGAGGCAGAAAAAAGCCCTTCGTTGATAAAATTTCCAATTTGCTAAATGTTTGCATGGTGTTCTGGGGAAAGAAATGTTTTCTTAAAAAGCTAAATTCATTGAAAAAGCAGCTAAATATTGAGATGATTGCTTAAGGAGTTTGCAGAGAAACGTTTTTTCTAGATGTTTGAATTGGAATGTGTTTCAGCGCTTTTCTGCCATATATCTATCTTGTGACATTCTCTGCAGAAAACATGAAACAGAATTCAGCTCATACTGCTAAATAGGATTGTAGAACTATGAAGTAATTTTCTCATCCATTCCCTGAACAATTTTCTTAAACAAATTTTCTCAAACAAATTTTCTCTCGACCACACGTTTTCCTCTTTCCTTCTTTCCCCCTCCCCCTCCCCCTCCCTGTCTGTCTATCTCTGTCTCTCTCTTCCAACTCTCCCATCCACCCCATCATATCTTCATAAAATGTTAATTTGTAAAAACGAATAGATATAAAGCTCAAATTCTCTGCAAGTACGTAGTTCTAACAGTTCCTCATTTAAATTCTTTCAACCCATTTTCCTTCAGCCATCAATCTAATCTTGAATATTGACAATAGTTTCAACCTCGATCACTGACCTTGAAAATAAATTCCACAGGAATGAGAAACAGTTTGTTTCCACCCACTCTGTCCCATACCTATTAAAATCTGATGAGGGGTTAGCAAACTTAATTGATTTTACGTGACCTAATGAGCTTTTTCTGCATTAATAGCAGAAAGGAAGTCTGTATTCTATATGCTTACAGGTAGTGATTATCAGGGACTACAAATTATCCCTCAATTGAGGTGATTCTCAGCATGGATAACACAGTAACTACTGAAGGTGATACTCTTCAGGCACTTTGACTGAGGTTTAAACAAGTTATCAGTTCGTTTCAGAGGTTGCTGTGTTGTCTTGGTCACGTAGTTGATTACACTACTTGATAGCATTGTTGTGTCATTGATACGGGACTTCACAATAAATTTTATGTCTATTATTTAGTAATTCCTACGTGGTTTCATTCCACACTTCACTTCAGGTATTTTTGTCAGATATTGTTTCACAAATGCAGTTTTTTTTCTCAAGTTATTTTGTTTCTGCAACTAATAGCAGTGATGCACACCCTCTCCTCTAAAAAGGTTTATTCCTGTATTTGAGCAATAGTGTTATTCACCATTTTAATGTCTCTTATGGATGTTTGTATCCATCTATGTAAAATAAACTATAATGATCCCAAATAAGAGAGTGCTGAAATTAACTCAAATTTAGATCTGAGCTGTGGTAATGTGAAGGACCACAGACCTAAAGGTTTCTCTGTTGCACCGTCTACACTAGAGCATCTCCAATTTGGGTGTTGTGATCCCAAGTGTGATTGCGAACTGAAATTTCAGAGGTCATGTGTTCAAAAGCAGTAATGATCAATTTCTGTCAGTCCCCCTCCTGGGATTTCTCTCCCTGAACAATAATTTTCAAGCCTTGAAATGTGGTCACAGTAGGAAAGACATTGGGAACAATTCCTCTGTGTAGATGCTGCCTGACCTACTGAAATCTTTTCCATTATTTTCCTATTTCTATTTCCGATTTCTAGCATCCACAGTATTCTGCTGTTTGATTAGTACGATTAATGTTATCCTCCTACCATGACAAAATTACTAATAGCGAATAATAAAAGGTACTTTATAATTTTTTTTGCTATAAACCTAGACATAGCGAATTGTACTAGAAAGATGACATTTCTCAGAGGGAAGTCTAAATATATTGTAATCTTTGCGACAGTGCAGTCAAGAAGTGATCTGTAGTGGATGACTGCAGTATGGTCAGGCTGGAGGGTGTGAAGAGTCTAGTTGAAGTGCTCTTAGAAGTGATTGAGAGGAAGAAAGTCTCAGTGGAGGAGAAGTTGGAGATCGGGTGAAAAGAGATTGAAATATGAACTTAAATGATATATTCAAGTCAAATTCACAAAGGTCAATACTGAAGGATTGCTCTAATCTGAGGTCTATTGGGTGAAGGTGAATCCAGTCATCTATAATGGAACAAAGGGAGCTCAGATGAGAGTACGGAGTCTGTTGTTGAGACAGAACCAGAAAGCAAGAAACATGGAAAGATTTGAGCATGAGGATGAGAACTTTGTGCTCTTAAAGTGAGAGAGCTAATTAGGTAATTCAGCCCAACTGCTGCACCGTTCAATGAAATCATGGCTGATTTCATTTTCAACTTTTGTTTTCCTTTTCTCAATAACCCCACCAACATTCCCTTGCTGATTAGAAACCTGTTTATCTCAGCCTTGAATATGCACAGCCCAGCCTTGACAATTTTCTGCAAACAATAATTCCATAAATATATTACCTTCTGAGAGAAGAAATTCACTTTCATTTTGATGTTAAATCTGCAACCCCTTATTTTGAGATTGTCCTCTACTCCCAGACTTTCTTAGTGTCTACAAGGGAAGCAGCCTTTCTGCATATACCCAGTCAAGTCCTGTACAAGTCTTGTATGCTTGAATAAGGTTGCCTCTCATTGTGCTTAATTCCAGTAAGCATGGGTCCCACCTACTCCACTTCTCATATCAGCCTGGTGAATCTTCTCTGGATTGTCTCCAATGCCAGTAGAGATTGTATCTTTTCTAAATTAAGGTGCCTAAAACTGTTGGCTGTATTCCTGCTCAGGTCTTAGTGCCTTGTATAGTTTTAGCACAGCCTCCATTTCTGTACTCCGTTGGAACATAGAACAGTACAGGCTCTGTTGTGGTTCTGTTCACCGAGCTGGAAGTTTTTGCTGCAAACGTTTTGTTCCCTGGCTAGGGAACATCATCAGTGCTATTGGAGCCTCCTGTGAAGCGCTGCTTTGATGTTTCTTCCGGTATTTATAGTGGTTTGTTCTTGCCGCTTCCGGTTGTCAGTTTCAGCTGTAGTAGTTTGTATGTGGGGTCCAGGTCGATGTGTCTGTTCGTGGATGTTCTTGCCGCTTCCGGGTGTCAGTTTCAGCTGTAGTGGTTTGTATATGGGGTCCAGGTCCATGTGTCTGTTAATGGAGTTAACAGGAGGACACTACAACACACACCTGGGTTAAAAACCTCTCCCACCGACAGCTCACAGACATGGAAAGAACTATACTGGCCAAGGGACTCAAATACAACTACAGGGATGCCAACACAGCAGACTTCCTAGCAGCACTAGAATGCACACTCAGGAAACTCCATTAACAGACACATGGACCTGGACCCCATATACAAACCACTACAGCTGAAACTGACACCTGGAAGCGGCAAGAACATCCACCAACAGACACATCGACCTGGACCCCACATACAAACTACTACAGCTGAAACTGACAACCAGAAGCGGCAAGAACAAACCACTATAAATACCGGAAGAAACATCAAAGCAGCGCTTCACAGGAGGCTCCAATAGCACTGATGATGTTCCCTAGCCAGGGAACGAAACGTTTGCAGCAAAAACTTCCAGCTCGGCGAACAGAACCACAACAACGGACACCCGAGCTACAAATCTTCAACCAGACTTTAAGTACAGGCTCTTTAGCCATCGATGTTGTGCCCAGATCAGACTAACCTACATACCGTTCATTGTACAAACTTCCATGTGCCTATCCAAGAGTCGCTTAAATGTACCTAACGTATCTGACTCTTCTACCACTGCTGGCAGTGCATTCCACGCACCCACCACTCTGTGTAAAGAGCCTACTCCTGACACCTCCCCTAAACCTTCCTCCAATTAACTTAAAATTGTGTCCCCTGTGATAGACATTTCTGCCCTGGGAAAAAGTATCTGGCTATCCACTCTAACTGTGCCTCTCAACATCTTATACACCTTTATCAAGTCACTTCTCATCTTTCTTCACTTCAGTGGGAAAAGTCCTAGCTCCCTCCACCTTTCTTCATAAGACATGCCCTCCAGTCCAGGCAGCATCCTGGTACGTCTGCACCCTTTCTAAAGCTTCCACATATTTCCTAAAATGAGGCAACCAGAACTGAACAAACTATTCCAAGTATGATCTAACCAGGGCTCATAACCTTGCAGATCTTAAACTCAATTCCCCAGCTAATGAAAGCCAACACCCCATACGACTTCTTAACAACCCTATCAACTTGGCTAGCAATTTCGAGGGATCTGTGATCCCAAGATTCCAGTGTTCCTCTACACTGCCAAGAATCCTGCCTTTAACCCTGTATTCTGCACTCAAGTTCGACCTTCCAAAATGAATCATTTCATACTTTTCCAGATTGAACTCCATCTGTCATTTATCAGCCCAGTTCTGCATCCTGTCAATGTGCAGCCCTCCACACTATCCACCAGCCTTCATGTCATCGGCAAACTCACTAACCCACCCTTCCACTTCCTCATCCAAGTCATTTATAAAATAAATCACAAAGAGCCAAGTTCCCTGAACCGATCCATGCGGAACATCACTGGTCACCGAGCTCCAGGCTGAATACTTTGCAACTACCACCACCCTCTGTCTTCTACGGGCCAGCCAATTCTCTATCCAGACAGCCAGGTTTCCCTGTATCCCATGCCTCCTTACTTTCTAGAATTAACCTACCATGGAGAATCTTGTCAAACACCTTGTTAGAATCCATGTACACCATATCTATTGCTCCACCTTCATCAACATGTTTTGTCACATCCTCTAAGAATTTAATAAGGTTTGAGGCTTGCCTGCCCTCACAAGGCCATGCTGACTATCTCTGATCAAATTATATGGATTTCCAACTAATCATAAATCGTATCTCTCAGAATCCTCTCCAATACTTTGTCCATTGCTGACATAAGACTGACTGGTCTGTAATTCCCAGGAATAACCCTATTCACTTTCCTGAACAAGGGAGTAACATTTGCCACCCTCCAGTCATCTGCACTACTTCATGGACAGTGCCAAAGGCACAACAGACTTTTCCCCTGTTTCTGTAGAACCTAGTTTGTATCCCGTCTGGCCCTGGGGCTTTATCTATCCTATTGTTTTCAAACTTTTCAGCACGTCCTCTTTCCTAAAATCAGCTTGTTCTTGCGTTTCAGCCTGTTTCACGCTGTCCTCTCAAATGTCAACGTCCCTCTTGGTAGTAAATACTGAAGCAAAGTATTCAAAAGAACCGCTTCTTCTTCCTCTGACTCCAGGCACAAGTTCCCTCCACTATCCTTGATCAGCCCTACCCTCACTCCGGCCATCCTCTTGTTCCTCACACAAGAGTAGAACGCCTTAGGGTTTTCATTAATCTTACCCTCCAAGGCTTTTTCATGCCCCTTTCTAGCTCTTCTAAGTTCATTCTTCAATTCCTTCCTGCCTACCTTGTAATCTTGTAAACATCCTTGCAGCCTCAACCTGAGCTTGCTTCTTCCTCTTGACTAGATGTTCCACATCCCTTGTCATCCAAGGTTCCTTCACCCTAACATCCCTTCCTTGCCTCAGTGGGACAGATGTGTCCAGGACTATCAGCAAGTGCTTCCTAAACAACCTGTACATTTCAGTCTTGCATTTCCCTGAGAACATCTGTTCCCAATTTAGATGCCGCAGATCCTGTCCATTAGCACTAATTTCCCCCTCCCCCAATTAAATGTTTTCCCATACTGTCTGCTCCATTCCCCCTCCAGGAGTATCATAAAGGTTACGGAGTTGTGATCACTATCAAGAAATGCTCTCCCACCTAGGAGATCTGATACCTAGTATGGTTCGTTGCCAAGCGCGAAATCCAACATGGCTTCCCCTTTTAGATGGCCTTTGACGTATTGCGTCAGGAACCCTTCCTGGACACACCTGACAAAAACTGCTCCATCCAAACTATTTCAACTATGTAGGTTCCGATCATTATTAGGGAATTTAAAGTCACCCATGACAACAGCCCTGTTACTTCCGCACCTTTCCAAAATCTGCCTCCCAATCTGGTTCTCCGTGTCTCTGTTGCTATTGGCAGCTCTGTAGAAAGCTCCGAATAAAGTGACTACGCCTTTCTTATTTCTGGCTTCTAAGTCTCGGTAATGGCCACAACATCATAGTTCCAAGTACTGATCTATGCTCTGAATTCGTCAGCCTTAATCCTGCTACCACTTGCATTAAAGTAGACACACTTCAACCCATCCCACCTACTGCACCTTTGCCCTATCAAGTGCCTATCCCTCCTCACAGACTCTGCACGATGTGTCTGGCTGTTCACTACATATTCTATCAACTGATCTGTAGCTTAGGTTTCCAGCACCCTCTCCGCCAATCTAGGTTAAAGCCCCTCAGAAAAGCTCTCGCAAACCTCCTGCCCAGGATATTGGTGCCTTCCAGTTCAGGTGTAACCCATCCTTTTTGTACAGATTCCACCTTCCCCAGAAGGTGTCCAAATGATCCACATATTTGAAGCCCCCCCCCCCCCCCTCACAGCTGTGCTGCTACGTGATAATCTGCACTTGCTCTCTATTCCTAGCACATGGCACCTGTAGCCATTAAGATTACAACTCTGCTTGTCCTGCCGTCTAGCTTCCAACCTAACTCCCTATATTCTCTTTTCAAGTCCTCTTCCCTTTCCTTTTGAAATAAAGACAATCATTCAGTTTGTCTTTTCTATCACCTGCTGAACTTGACTGCTTGCTTTTTATGGTTCATGGATTTAAAAACTCTCAAATCCCCTGTTCTGTAGCTTTCTGCAGCCTTTACTTAAATAATACTCAGCTCCTCTATTCTTGCTGCCAAAGCGAATAACCTCTGATTTTCTTACAATAAAACAAAGAAATGCAGATGCTGGAAATATAAAACAAAGAGTGCTGAAGAAACTCAGGTCAGGCAACATCTTGTAGACAGAGCAACAAAGTTTCAAATCCAGAACCCTTTGTCGGAGCATTCTGACACCTGAATAGACCAGAGAAGCTGGTATTGTTGTTCTTGGAGCAGAAGTATTGTGGGGAGATTTAGCAGGAGTGCTCACAATGGAACGATTTTGGTAGAAAAGGCCTTGCTTATTTACACAAGTTTTAGGAGCCTTGTTAATTGAGTTTATAAGATTTGGTCTCTTTGATTTTTTTTCAAATCGATAGTGGTGAAATAATGTCGGAAGAACCACCACCTCCATATCCTGGGGGACCTTCTGCTCCATTACTTGAAGAGAAACCAGGACAGACACCATCAACAGGTACAAATAATATTTTGGCTAAAATATTTTGTAAAATACTTACTGAAGTTACAAACATATTGCCCAAAATTGGGCAGTCCAAAGACCAGAATTTACAAAAGAATTGAGCATAGGTGAAACGTCTGACAGTTTGTCAGTTATTAGGTGTGTACTTCAATCACCGTTGTGGCGATAAATCAAAAAGTCAAAACAAAACTGTTGCAGAGAATAGGGGACAGTGTTTTACTGTAAGAATACCTTTTGACATAAAGTACTTGTATAAAAAAATGCTTTTTGTGCAGTCAAAATACATACTTGTGACGCTGAAAGTGAAAGATTGGGATGGAGGAAGATCCCAATTCAGCATGATTTCTGTCCTAAAGGTGCTGGATTTTAGACTTTGCAGATATCTGAAGAATAAATCTGTCTCCATGCTGAACATTATTAGTGGAAATATTTGCATCAAATTTTTTAAGACTTCAAAACTTTTGTGTGATCTGAATTATTATGGACTTCTTAAAAAATCACTTTTATATTGAAAGCGAACAGAAAATGAGGTTATATTAACAATGCAATTTGAAATCCATTACAAAACTAATTTGATATGGCAACTTGCTTTACCTTGCAAACACATTTTGTATTTAAATTACATCTTTAAAAATCACTAATATTAAATATGTGATGAATAATAATCCATATATAAATTTAGTGTTTACAAGACATTTTGCACCAGGATGTCCTTCGCATCTTGAGCTGGTAAAGTGTTATAGCACAATGTAAAAGAGTGGACAACTGCAAAAGGTGAAAGACAGTAAGAATTAAAAGCAGAACCAGTAACTAGAAAGCTACCACTGGAAAACAATTTGGTTTTCACAATACATCAATTCTGAAAGTCATTTACATGGTGTGATTCAATGTTTGAAACTTTATTGAATGTAATTAAGGAAAATGTTCTTTGGTAAATGAAGCTTGTAAATCAAGATTTTGGATTTCTAAGTTTAATTTTTAAAGGATCAAAAGTACTGTTTTGATACAGTCCATTGAATTTATTTTGTCTTTTTAATATTTTGATTTTATCAGTTTCACCAGAACAATGACTGACTGTTAACTGCATGTTGATCCTATAGTTTGACTTTGCATGTTGTGTACAACAGCATCAATAAGTGTTTTGAGGAGGGAAGAGTGGAGGAGTTACTGTTTTACAAGGTGTGCACCTCCCAGTTTAACCTTGATTTTTGAGTGTCATCCTTTCAAAGGTATAGGCAATTGAGCATCATTCACAAATGCAACAGTTTTGCCTGATTGTTTTATTAATGACTCTTAAGTAGAACCTGTGAAACAGAAAGAAAGTTGGACAGGGGCGGCTCGGTCGCACAGTGGTTAGCAGTGCTGCCTCACAGCGCCAGAGACTGGGGTTCAATTCCCGCCTCAGGCAATTGTCTAAGTGGAATTTGCACATTCTCCCCGTGTCTGCGTGGGTTTCCTCCGGCTGCTCCGGTCTCCTCCCACAGTCCAAAAATGTGCCGGTTAGGTGAATTGGCCATGCTAAATTCCCATAGTGTTAGGTGATAGGGTAAATGTGGGGAATGGGTCTGGGTGGGTTGCACTTCAGCGGGTCGGTGTGGACTTGCTGCACCGAAGGGCCTGTTTCCACACTGTGTAAGTAATCTAATCTAATCTGGAACTTAATCATCTCGGGAGGGATAAACAATTATCTCTTAGATAAGCCAATGTTACCTCAAAATAATAATTCACACGATAATTTTTCAGTTGTATTTTTTGTTACAATGTGGAAATATTTTTGCCTGTTTCTTCAGTGCATATGCCGCCCACGACTACTCAAACTCATGGGTATTCTGTCCCACCAGATGGTGGACCACCTCCTTATGAGCCAATGGCACAACCAGGATTTGTACCACTCCACACACCAGCAGAAGGTGGTATGCCACCACATGGTAATTAAATATCAAAAACTTTAGCGTGATTGCTGAATTTGTGAATCTGATAGACAGCTGATTGAATTAACCTTCATAAATATGAAACAATACTGGTTATTATGTAGATATTCAGAGTTAAGGTGTGAAGGGTTCAGGTTTGCTTTTCAATTAAAAATTTATCAGAAGTATTTCCTGTATTCAACTGGTTTGGTGGAATCCAATGTTGTGTTATAGAGACATAGAGATATACAGCATGGATGGGTTGTGCTTTGGCGGGTCGATGTGGACTTGTTGGGCCGAAGGGCCTGTTTCCGCACTAAGTAATCTAATCTAATCTAACAGAAACAACCCTTTTGGTCAAACTCGTCCATGCTGACCATATATCCTAAATTAACCTAGTCCCATTTGCCAGCACTTGGCCCATATCTCCCTAAACCCTTCCTATTCATATATCCATCCAGATGCCTTTTTAAATGTTGTAATTGTACCAACCTACTCCACTTCCTCTGGCAGCTCATTCACGCACCACCCTCTGTGTGGAAATGTTGCCCCTCTCACCTTTAAAATTTTGGACTCCCCTACCCTTGGAAAAAGACCGGCTTGATTTTACACTATCGAATCCCCTCATGTTTTTATAAACCTCTATACAGTCACCCCCTCAGCCTCTGACATCCCAACCTATTCAGCCTCTTCCTATAGCTGGCCTACATGTAAAATTAAAAACAGAAAATGTTGAAAATAGCTGGCCTAGCAGTATCAGTAGAAGCAGAACTGAATTCTGATGAAGGGTTACCAAATTGAAACGTAAGCACTATTTCTGTGCAGAAGCTGACACTTTCTTGCAGGGTTTGTTTTTGCTAATAGGGCTAAATAAGTTTTCTTTCAAAAAGAGCCTCATTTCCATGCTATTTTTAAAATTTGTCTGTGATTTACAGTGTCTCTTCAAATCCAGCCTTCTCAGTAATAAATTAGTAACCACATATAACTCCTGCATTCTTCTTCTTGCAGTGGAGAAAGCATTGGCTTATTGGTTCTGGTGCGTAGATTGTAGAACATAGGAGTGGAAGGAGACTATTCAGCCCTTTTGAGTCTGCTGCTCCATTCAACGAGATAAAAATTGATCTAATAACCATCAACTCCACTTTCCTGTCTTATCCCCAGAACCCTTGATTCACTTTGATTAAAAAATCTATCTCGACCTTGAATTTAACAACTCAACCATTGCGGTAAAGAATTCCACAAATTCACTACCCTTAGAAAAGTAAAGTTAAAAATCACACGACACCAGGTTATAGTCCAACAGATTTAATTGGAAACACACTAGCTTTCGGAGCATCACTCTGGCATCTCCAAATCTTAGAAAAGTAATTTCTCTTCATCTGTCCTAAATGTGACCTCTGATTCTGAGATTATGCACTCTGATCCCAGACTCTCCCACAAGGGGAAATAACCTTTCTGCATCTACAGTGTCAGATCCTGTTTTAATACAGGAACTTTGCATTCTTCTAAATTCCGACAAGTATCGGCCCAATCTGTTCAACGTCTCCTTGTAAGGCCGACCCTCCATACCTGATATCAGCCTAATAAATCTTCTCTAGACTGTCCCCACTGTGAGTGTATCTCAGATAAAGGGCCCCCAAACAGTACGCAATACTCCAGCTGCGGTTGTAGTAGAATTGTACTCAAACCAATCAGATGCAAGTTGCAGAGTTCCCATGTAAACTGAATCAAAAAAATCTCAAGCCAGGTTGAGATGGTGACCAATCTGTAGAACTGGATTAGTCTTGATTAAGGAAATTTTGATACTAAATATTCCAGTTTGCTCCAAGATTAACTGTTATACACTCAGTATAGGATTGTATAACACAGAATGCAGCTATTTATCCCAGTTGCTGCACCAGAAGAGTAGTCCAATTTGTCCCATGCTTCATTCTTTTTCCTTGCAACTTTCTTTCCTTCAAATAGTTATTACTTTTTTTTTAAAGCTAGTGTGGAATCTATATCCATCACTCAGTAGCTAGTGCATTCAAAACCAAGCAATATGTTTGGTAATTTTTTTTTTGCTTATGTTGCCTCTGTTTCTTCACAAATTAACGTCTTCCAGTTCCCAACTGATAGCTGTTGGAAATCATTTCTCCTTATTTCGTTTAACTAAACCCTTCTTCATTTTAAATCCCTGTCATGAATCTCCTCTTAATTTTCTCTCCTTAAATGAAATTCCTTCATCCCTGGAACAGTTCTAATAAATCTCTTCTGTGCTGCTTCCCAAGACATTACAGCCTTCATGAAGTTTGATATCCAAAATAATTTTTAAAATGAGAGAAGTTGAATTATGTACCTTCCTGGTACCCTTTGCTGAATAAAGCTGCTGTTCTGTACTGTACAATCTAGGTTTTATGTTCCAGTCATAAATTTAGAACCAGATGTAATTGTGGAAAATTAATTGATAGGCAATCCATCTATATTCTAATCATGATAAGCAGCAGCATATGAGTGAAACAGCATGAGAATGACCTAGTTTTTTCTATCAGTGAACATTATAGAATGTCAAATGTTACCAAAATGTGAATTTTAATGTTTTGTCCATTTGTTCACTTTTTTAAAAAAAACAGTTGTAGTTTATGCAAGTTTAAAGTGCCATTTCTGATGTACCTCAATCACAAATTCATGCTTAGTACATAGATAATAACATAGGATTGTGACACAAAAGCTCAAAGAGCTACAGGAACTCAGTTTGAGATTTAGTGTGAGCCTACACCAAATTATCTAAACTTTAAAATTAAAAATTTTTATTTTTGCAAGGCAAGATAATAAAAATTTGAGCTGCCTTTAACATTTTATTGATAACGTTACTAATCTTTCTGTTTTTCTCATTTTTCATGGACAGGTTACTATCCAACAGCTGGACATTACCCACCACCAGGCCATTATGTACCCCCGGGTCACTATCCTCCCCCTCCTGGACACTATGCACCTCAGACTGGACAAACAGCAACTGTTATAGTCCCCCCGGGTGCTGCAACAACAGTGACAGTGCTGCAAGGGGAAATGTTTCAAGCTGCACCAGTGCAGACCATGTGCCCTCACTGCCAGCAGACCATTACAACTAAGATCACTTATGAAGTCGGCTTATTGAATACTTTGTTCTGCCTCTTCTGCTGTTTTGTGGGGTAAGTAACTACCACAGAAAAATGATAGAAATGAAAGCTTATGGAAACTTCTTGCAGTTTCTTTGGTTATAAAGAATTGCACACAAACTGGAACTCTGAATTAAGATGAGTTGAATTTCACGTGTAAACTTGTGACCCACTCTTCTGAGATATCAGTGTATCTTTTGGTCCTCTGCTTTGACTTACTAATCCAGCTACTTTTGTATTGTCTGAAAACTTTAGCAGTACACCTTTATCCTAATTATTGGTAGATCAGTGAATTGATCACAGAACAGTATCTTGTGGAGTGCAACTAGTCTTTTTCAGAGGTTCTTTCCATTAAACCAATTTTCAGTCTTTGACTTCCTGCCCAGACCATCACAGAAGCCAATCTTCCATCTATGGATTCCGTTTACCACAGCCCATTACCACAGAAAGGTTGCCAACATCAAAGGTCTCTCCCACCCTGGCAACTCTTTCTCACAATCCCTCTGGTCAGGCAGAAGATACAGAAGCTTGAGCACATGCACCAGTAGGTTCAAGAACAGCTTCTACCCTGCTGTTATTAGACTGATGAATGGACTCTAACTTATACTGATTTCACCTAGCATGTGCCTTGTGCGATGTAACGTGTATGCCTCTGTCTAATCTTATTTTTCACTCTTTGGTTTGTATGTCCTTGCTTACTATGATCTGCTTGTACTGCTCGTAAACAAAGCTTTTCACTGTACTTAGGTATTTCAATTAATCAAGAAACAGTGCTGAAGATTTTGGCACCAGAACGAGCTTTTTCACGAGCCAAACTGCTCCAGTACAGCCACAACACTGGCACTTAACCAGCAGTGTAGACAATTGCTCAGTTATGTCCTGTACACACAATCCAGACCTTTTTAAATTTGCTCTGGCTGATCAGCAAAGTGATGGAAATGGTTGGCAACTGTACTCTCAGGTGGCACTTACTTAGTAGCAAATTGCTTATTGATGCTCAGTAGGTCACTCCGTTTCTGAACCCATTCCAGCCGCCTTCAGAGGTGAGAGATATAACTTCAAACAAAATAATTAGACCTAGGAGATTGGTAATGATAACTAACTGCAGGTTTCAGTCACACCTTGGCTTGTTAGACAACTAGAGAGTTGGATCAGATTAATGGCACAGAGTTCAATCCCCATTCCAGACTGGTTCTGCTTCCATGTCCTACCCATTTTTTTTAAACAAAAAAAAAATACCCTAGCAATTTACAGTGCATCAGAAATAATCACCATGGATGTGCAGAGAGCTGAAAAAGAAGAATGAAATATTGTCATTCTTCTCACCCAGTTTGACTTGTTTTGGGTTTGTTCACTCTTTGGTAATGCATTTAGGTCAACTGTATAACTAGGCAGAGAATTAGTTTTACACATTTAAATAGAAAAAAAAAGGAAACACGTAAAATGAAAGGAGTCTATTATTCCCAAGTCAAATTTAATGTAGTATGATTCTTTTAAAATATTTTTTTAAAAATTGTAATACCTAAATGCTAGAGAAGTTCAGCAGGTCTGGCAGCATCTGTAGGGAGAGAGAGAAACCATTAATGTTTTGGGGACGGTGATGTTTTGTCAATGGCCCCAAAACATCAACTGTTTCTTTCTCTCCAGATGCTGCTAGTTGTACTGAGCTTCTCCACCATTTCAGACCACCATCTTTGTTTAACTTTAAATAAATTGCTTAACTCTGTAAACCATTAAAATAGAGGGCAGGTACAGGTTACATATCAGTAACACTGTTAAGTGTTAACCAATTTGGAAGATTAAAAACTACTACAAACTTAGTTTTTGCCAGTCAATTGAGTGCCGATTAAAACAATGTACTTACAGCATATATTGTGGTATTTAATGTGTAACGGTGATGTGCATGTCCCTTGCAGTACATTTCTATTACTTACTGTGTTTTTTTACATTGATTTTAGGAAGCTTGTTGATGTCTTAACCGCAGTAAACCCTGAAAAATCCATGTTATGTGGACCTTTTTGATTATCCGGAGTATTGATCATCTGGCACTCTCCTGGTCCCGCAGGTGCCAGTTAATAGAAAAATTGCTGCATTTGAAAGGGACTCCCCAAAAAAAGTTATTTCAACAAACTATGAAGCTTAAGATAATTAGAAAAATACAAAATAATGTAGCTGAATAAACTTAGAGTATTGCTTTTAAAAATCGAGTTGACCCAGGGGTCCAAAGGATACAAGTCTTTTTTTCCCCACTTGTACAAGAAGCCTGAGTTTGTTTTTAAATCTCTGCAAGAAAATTGAGTGGAATAACTTCCTTGAGAAGTCAGAGAATGTATTTTTCAAGGAAATAGATGCCTGACTGAAGCAAGTACTATCCTGGATGGACAAGTTTGCGCTCGGCACATTGTGTAAATCCTAGATGGCTCAGAATAGTATTTGTAATGCTAGTACAGTTTTTAGAATTAAAATATTGGGACCTTGCCACAAATATGAGGGAATATAAACGCAAACTTGTTTGTGTGAGTGTCTGGTTTTTCTAAACAAAAAGGGAAATTCTCAGATTGTTGAAGCAAACTCTGATTTTATGGTTACTGCTAACACCATGAGTCTCTTGTCACCCAGGAGCTTGTTAATAAATGTTTGTGGTATTACATGGAAACGATTGTTTGGGTCAGATTCTCTCACTCAAAATGGAGAAGCACATAAGTATGAGTTTGTAGAAGGAAAATGGCTAAGTGTTGCTTAACCTGAGAAAAACATCTTTTAATATTTACATACCTCCCAGTTGTAATGTGATGAATGTAAAATATATTTTCATGTTTTACTACTTGTTAAAAACAACTAAAATTTTAATTTCAGTTTGAGTTTCAGTTATATCAAACTGAATTATGTAATGTTTTATAATTTGGATGAATAGTTTTCTTGTTACTGAATAAATTTGCCTTTTAACGACAAGGAGCACAGTAGACTCCTGAATTGAATTGCATTTACCAACAGTGATTCCACAAATTACATTTACATGCTATCAGTAAGGCATTTGACAAAGTTCCCCATGGGAGACTGATTAGCAAGGTTAGATGTCATGGAATATAGGGAGAACTAGTCATTTGGATACAGAACTGGCTCAAAGGTAGAAGACAGAGGGTGGTGGTGGAGGGTTGCTTTTTAGACTGGAGGCCTGTGACCAGTGGAGTGCCACAAGGATCGGTGCTGGGCCCTCTACTTTTTGTCATTTACATAAATGATTTGGATGCGAGCATAAGGGTACAGTTAGTAAGTTTGTAGATGACACCAAAATTGGAGGTGTAGTGGACAGCAAAGAGGGTTACCTCAGATTACAACAGGATCTGGACCAGATGGGCCAATGGGCTGAGAAGTGGCAGATGGAGTTTACTTCAGATAAATGGGAGGTGCTGCATTTTGGGAAAGCAAATCTTAGCAGGACTTCTACACCTTTTAAATGGTTAGGTCCTAGGGAGTGTTGCTGAACAGAGAGACCTTGGAGTGCAGGTTCATAGCTCCTTGAAAGTCGAGTCGCAGGTAGATAGGATAGTGAAGAAGGCGTTTGGTATGCTTTCCTTTATTGGTCAGAGTATTGAGTGCAGGAGTTGGGAAGTCCTGTTGCGGCTGTACAGGACATTGGTTAGGCCACTGTTGGAATATCGCGTGCAATTCTGGTCTCCTTCCTATCAGAAAGATGTTGTGAAACTTGAAAGGGTTCACAAAAAGTTTACAAGGATGTTGCCAGGGTTGGAGGATTTGAGCTACAGGGAGAGGCCTAATAGGCTGGGGCTGTTTTTCCTGGAGCACGGAGGCTGAGGGGTGACCTTTGTAGAGGTTTACAAAGTTGAGGGGCATGGATAAGATAAATAGACAGTGTTTTCCCTGTGGTCAGGGAGTCCAGAACTAGACGGCATAGGTTTAGGGTGAGAGGGGAAAGATATGAGACCTAAGGGGCAATGTTTTCATGCAGAGGGTAGTACGTATATGGAATGAGCTGCCAGAGGTTGTGGTGGAGGCTGGTACAATTGCAGCATTTAAGAGGCATTTGGATGGGTATACGAATAGGAAGGGTTTGGAAGGGTATGGGCCAGGTGCTGGCAGGTGGGACGAGATTGGGTTGGGATATCTGGTCGGCATGGACAGGTTGGACCGAAGGGTCTGTTTCCATGCTGTACATCTCTGACTATATTTTGGTTAAATTAGCGTCTGGTGCCCAGACTCTTGAACATTAGGTTTCACTGACATATGTTTTTGTGGGATCTTATCTTCCTTTTAAAATCTTATGATTTGTTTAAAGACAAATACACTACACGATATTGTGTTTTTTGATTTGTAATATGGCCACAGAATAAAACACTTGGTGTGAAGCCAAAATCTTTATCTCGGGCTTGCTGCAGTGCTCCAGTGAAGCTCAGCACAAACTGGAAGAACAATATCTTGCTTTCCACCTGGAGACCTTGTAATCTTCAGGACTCAAGATTGAGTTCAATGATTTTAGGACCTGCGCACCTTCTCCCTTGTCCTTCTCCCAATCCCTGCACACTAGGCCTTGCCATCACATGGGCTGCTACCATAACTACCTCATTGTCACCAACTAGCTGACCCCTATTCTCCCAGGCTGACCATTACCTATTCCTTTGTCCGCCCAGTTGCTGTCATTTCCCTCAATGCTCCATCTCCACCCAATGCTGGCTCTTCCCCACCCTATCTTTAGCATTTTTTTGTCATATGTTATTATCTCTACAGTCAGTACTGAAGAAGGCCCACTGGACTGAAATGTTAACTCTGCTTTCTATCCACAGATGTTGCCAGACTGAGTTTTCTAGAAATTTCTGTGTATGTTTTGGCACTGTGATTTTATTTTGTAATTAAACAATACAAAAGGAACTGGATCTGTTTTGAACTTTGGCATTTTAGTCTGCAGTTCTAACAAGTGCGGGAGCTTTATTGGTGCAACAGATAACGTGTCTTTGCAATGCAGTAGTCTCCCTGTACCCACGGGGATAGTTCCAGAACATCCTGTGGATAGGAGCAAACCCATTCATTTAAATGGGAAACTACCTTCCTGGCAGCCTCCTGGTTCTGGAACATTCCCTTTTATATGTTCGGGCTGCAGGTAACTGAAACGCAGAAAATGATTCCACGGATACAGGGATTGCCCTGTATTTTCCAATCACCTTTTGACGGTACCAGAATTTGACCTGTAACAAGTTAAGGTTGTAGAAATGTGGCTGCAAAGTTTTTAAAAGATTTTTTTTTGTTTTAATCTAGATGTGACTTGGGCTGCTGCTTAATCCCCTGCTTGATAGATGATCTGAAGGATGTGATGCACACTTGTCCAAACTGTAAAGCTTACATATATACATACAAGCGGGTATGCTAACAAACATCCTGATCCTGTCCAAGAAGTGTTGGAATAAGTTTAAAACAGCCAACTTAAATTGTTCACTTTTTTTAAGTTCAATTTAAATCTAATGATCTAAATGATTGTGATATTTACAGCAGGTACTGTGCTGTAATTCAAGCAACTGTGAATGCCTTACTTGCAGAACATATGTTGAATTTACCTATGTATAATTATGTGTAAACAGTATAAATGTCATTCCCTACCTAAAATATCTTTCTAACTTTTGAAGTTCCCTGTACAGCAAAACCTGTGCATAGTTATCTTTAAGATGGCGATTGGTTTTCAGTATTTATATATGCATATTTGGTCATTGTGCTGATGGTGTTCAAAAACTAAGGGACAATAACTGGTTCTAGCCCAAAACATTGCACACCACAGTGATATTTGTGATGCATTCTGTTTATTTTTCAGTATGCAATTTGATAAATCATTAAAATGTTGTGTAGAAATTATCACAGGCATGTGGCTTTATACTTGAAACTCCAGGGGACAATATAATTTTGTCTGTCATCCCAAATGCCTCTTAGTGGAATCATATGCATGAATGTGTTTTGTTGTAATATTCTTGCATTTGAGTAATTTTACATTTGCATCCTACTGAAGTTTTAGTTTTATTTAGAAACCCATCCTGATATAGATCTCAACACCACATTTTGAAGTTGATATGTAGATTATTGAGAATGGTACAATGAAGGCATGCTTTAGAAAGGCACTATTTAATTTTGAAGTAAAATGTTTTGCTAAAATGTCAGTATTAATACTTGTCAGTTGGTTGTTGCCAGACTGCTAATTTTAAACAAATGTTCAGAAAGTTCTAAACTGTCACAAATGATTTTGACTGTAATTATATTGCAATGATAGCCAGTCAAGTAATTTTTAACCCAAATGGAGTGTGTACAGCAGAGGTTCTAAAAATTACCATGTTTGAATGACTAATTATGCAGAGCTTAGATTTTGTGGGTCAATAGAATTTTTTTTGAGGTTTTGTCTGTTACAATACAGAACTGTACCAGGATTTCCTGATGTTCTTTACAGTAACATTTTGAAACACTGTACAGAGCAGAAATCTTGGATATATATTCAGAATGTAAATGTAATATTATACTCTGCTTGTGCCATTTTTGGCAGCTTGCAATTGCCTTTGCTGAGAACTTAAATGCAGTATATGTGAGTCTCTCACTTTGCTCCAGTATTATAATTGCAGAGACTTGTTACAAAATGTGTTCTGCTTTGAAAGCAAATGAGGCAACACACAAGACATTTATTAGAAAATGTATTTATCTTTAAGAAGCAGTAGCCAGAGCCTACGTCAGCCAGTCATCTGGTTCTTTGTGTTTTAATGTGCCTGTTATTTAGCCATCAAATTAGCATTAAAAGTAGTCAGTATTAGATGTATTGGTTGTTGATGGTTAAAGAAACAAATTATTTTAGATATCAGCTATGTTTCAACCAGTTTTGTTGTCTCAGCTCAGATTGCTATAAAGACCAACAGCAGGAGGGCAAAACACTGTCTCCCTCCTTTTGTCACAAGATCTAGCAGTTATCAAAGCAAACTAAATGTACATGCAATAGTTCTCCAATTGTGTTCTATCAATTGAAGTGCATCACTGGAAGGATACTATGCAGGTTATTTTCTCAGATGGAATATGTTTTGTGGGGGTCATTTGGTAGGCCACTTCTCATTGTTAAAGCATTTGTGAAAGTTGTTGGTTTTGAAAAGAGGCAAAACAGGTAATTGTTTATTTAGCCCAAAATTGCAGTTTTTAGTCATCCCGATCTTACTGATTTTGTTGGTGACCACGTGGGTGGGAGAGATTTAATTAATTGTTTCATACTGTGTCTTAATACTGCATTAGATCTTAACTGTTTCACAAGGATGCTGCCTGAGTAACTAAGTTACATTTCCTTTAAAAATAGGTTGACTTAAAATAATCTAATTTGTGATTAAGTAACACAGCTTCTGAGTTGGAGCTTAATTAACTATTTATGTTAAAGCATAAATGGTAACACAAATAATTAAATTCTCAAACATATGGTAATTTGTTTTGCACTATTTGCATGAATTCTTGTCTCTTTAAAGATATGCAAAGCTAACACTTACTTGCCTTCATCACCTTTCACATGGAATGAGCCAGGAAAAATTGATTATTGGCTCTATAATGTCTGAGTTTAAATCTTAACATTTTTGTACCTGATTTTCCTTTGGTCTTTTAAGTGATATGATCATGTTTGAAATCTGTTCTAAAAAGCATTCTTTGTTCTAGTTGAAAGTGGTGGTATGCACAAAGTTCTTGCTGGAAATATCTTAATTGCCAAGTGGCTATTTTCTGTAACTCAAACCATTATTGGTTGAGACAGCTTTTGTGTACAAGCTGATTGTTTAAACATTCCTACAATGTACATGTTCATGCATTCTCATGTAGAAATGGGTATATACATGTTGGAGATTATTAAATGCGAATGGCACAATTTTGACGTGAAGCTCTTCTGATCTTTTCTTGGCTAAACGGCATAAGGATATGGGGACAAAGCAGGAACAGGATACGGAGTTGGTTGATCGACCATGACCATATTGAACAGCAGAGCAGAATGTCTTACTTTTGCTCCCATGCTATGGTTTATTCAGATAATTATCCAATTCCACCATTGCTGAATCTGTGCCCTTGGTTTTCCTCACTGCATGCCTTTGTTTCATAACCACACTCCATCTTTTTATTACATTTAAAGGAGCTAAATGTGCATGGAGAGGAAATCCTGAGCCAATAACTTGTTTAAAAACTCTGGTATTCTGTCCTATTTGCAGCAGCGTGTTTGGGATGCAGACTAGAGTCATAGTCATAGAGTTGTACAGCATGGAAGCAGACCCTTCAGTCCAATCTGTCCATGTTGACCAGATATCCCAACTCAGTCTAGTCCCACCTGCCCAGCACCTGGCCCATAACCCTCCAAATCCTTCCTATTAATATACCCATCCAAATGCCTCTTAAATGCTGCAATTGTACCAGCCTCTACCACATCCTCTGGCAACTCATTCCACACATGTACCACCCTGTTTTTAAAAAAAAAAGTTGCCCCATAGGTCTCTTTTATATCTTTCCCCTCTCGCCCTAAACCTATCCCTTCTAGTTCTGGACTCCGACCCCAGGGAAAATATTTATCCTATCCATGCCCCTCAGTTACCTACATATCACCAAACATTTACATTTTATTCCTCATGTAATTAGTTATTTACAAAAATACTTAATTTCCCGTCTGTAATTTAATACAAACAAGTACATGTTACATTCACTAGGTCAAAGCTAAGACAGCAAATGCTGACCACAAAATTTTGTCAGTTTCACATAACAATATCCCACAGTCAGGAATGTCAGCAAATTAAATACCATCCTACACAAGGAAGGCATACCCATTTATACCACAGATGTCTTAGTGTAAACCAAGAGCTGAATGGAAAGCCTTAAGCCAAGTTATCTTTTTAAAGCTTGACATTATTTCCCATTACTCTTCTACCTTGATATCCATTTCTAACTAAAACCTCTCTGCAATGAGGCATTTTGCCATTTACTTAATGGTGCCCAATGGCAAACAGTCACCTTAGACTGGTTTAAGGTGATGTTTTTTGATACTTTGTCATCTACATATTTATTATGACTCCTTATAAGGGAGTGGATTGGTAACAGTAAATGGGTTCAGGGTGCCTCATTGTTTTTAAACCCCTTATGTCATTGATCTTGTATGTATTTAATTTACATTCCTATCCCTCAACTATTCTGTTCTCTTATTCATAAAAGCCCCACTTTTTTCTGTACTTATTGCAAATGGTCATGTCCAATGTTATTTTCAAGTTCTATTCTCTGTCCATCTTCTTCTAGCAGTTATTAGGACTACAAAGAGAAGCAATCAATTTTATTTTAATAAATTCTGAAATCATTGGTAGTAATCTCCTACAATGCTAGTTTACAAATTTTCATAGCAACTGAATTAAAGCTTGAGAAAAGCAAATCAAATACAGCTGTTAATCACAGTTACAAATCCAATAATTTGAGTATAATATACATCATTCAAAATATCTTCAGTTCACAAATGTTAGGATTCAGCATGTATAAAACTTAGTCCCTCCATCGATGTCCACAGTCTGGATTGCAGCACTTGTAAAATGTAGTCATGGGTTCATCTGCAGACCTGGTTTGTATTTGCATGAAATATGCTCTAGGGTGTTCACATTTGGGACAGGTTTCTACATAAACACGTGGGAAAGAAAAAGTTGGATAGTTGTAAGACTGAGGTCAACACAGTACACTTGTTACACATTACATGCAATTCACGTGCAAGTAGTTTTATCACAGTGTACAATAAAGCTCTTCCTAATCTACTTCATTGACCAGATTCTGCATTCATAAGCACCTTTTTAAGGATGCAAAATGAAACACCTGGCCAGACTATATTAGGGCAGCAAGATGACATCTGGGTGACCGTGCATAAGTTGGTTAGAGAATATTTATAAAAGATACAAAGGAGTGAAATAAATTAAGGGATTTGAAATGAGGCCGAGGATTTAAAAGTCAAGCTTAACACAGCAAAAAGTACAGGTAAGTTCATATAAAAGTCCCTTTAACTTTCCTTTTTAGTTTTACAGCAGTTAAGACAGCAGGGCAGTCATATGTTCCTCCTGCAGGATGTGGGAGCTCGAGGACTTGCATTATCCCTGACAACTGCGTCTGTGGGAAGTGCACTCAGCTGCAGATCCTTAGACAGTGTTAGGGAGCTGGATGCACTCCGGGTCATTCGAGATGCTGAGCGTTTCAGAGATAAGAGTTTTAGTGAGTTTGTCACACGAGGAAAGGCAAAGGGAGTAGACAAGTGCAGGAATCCCCTTTGGCCATTTCCCTCAAAGTATACCATTTTGGATAGTGTTGGGGGCATGACTGTGTTCAGGGGAAAGCAGCATAAAGTCATAGAGATGTACAGCATGGAAACAGACTGTGAAGAAGTTGTCCTTTACGTCTTTTATATCTTTCCCCCCTCACCCTAAACCTATGCCCTCTAGTTCTGGACTCTCCCACCCCAGGGAAAAGGCTTTGTCTATTTACCTATCCATGCCCCTCATGATTTCATAAACCTCTAAGGTGACCCCTCAGGCTCTGACGCTGCAGGGAAAACAGCCCCAGCCTATTTAGCCTCTCCCTGTAGCTCAAATCCTCCAACCCTGGCAACATCCTTGTAAACTTTTCTAAACTCTATCAAGTTTCACAACATCTTTCCAATTGGAAGGAGACCAGAATTGCATGCAATCTTCCAACAGTGGTCTAACCAATGTCCTGTACAGCCACAACATGACCTCAACTCCTGGACTCAATACTTTGACCAATAAAAGAAAGCATACCAAACCCCTTCTTCACTATCCTATCTATCTGCGACTCTATTTTCAAGGAGCTATGAACTTGCATTCCAAGGTCTCTTTGTTCAGCAACACTACCTCAGACCTTCCCATTAAGCGTATAGGTCATGCTCTGATTTGCTTTTTCAGAATGCAAATTAAACTCCATCTGCCACTTCTCAGCCCATTGACCCATCTGATCAAGGTTCTGTTGTAATCTGAGGTAACCTTCTTTATTGTCTACTACACCTCCAATAGTAGCCAGATCGATGGTACTATGACTGGCTCTGGTGCAGAATAGGAAATGGTAAAGGTAAACAGGACTTTGAGACTCTATGGTTAGGGGGACAAACAGGAGATTGTGGCTGCAAAGGGAATCCAGGATGGTGTGTTGCCTCCCAGGTGTCGGGGTCCAAGATGTCTCAGTGGCTGCAGAATGATCTCAAGGGGGAGGGTGAACAGCCAGGAATCATTGTGCACGTTGACACAAATGACATAGTTAGAAATAGGGATGAAATCCTGCAGACTGATTTATGGAGAGCTAGAAAAAAAATGTATAATATCTGTAGTAGGTAGCTATTGAGAAAATTGAGGGATAAGATGTTGTGGTTCTGTTCGCCAAGCTGGAAGTTTTTTTGCACGCGTTTCGTCCCCTGGCTAGGGGACATCATCAGTGCTTTGGAGCCTCCTGCGAAGCGCTTCTTTGATGTTTCTTCCGGTATTTATAGTGGTCTGTCCTTGCCGCTTCCTGTTGTCAGTTTCAGCTGTCCGCTGTAGTGGTTGGTATATTGGGTCCAGGTCGATGTATTTGTTGATGGAGTTTGTGGATGAATGCCATGCCTCTAGGAATTCCCTGGCTGTTCTCTGTCTGGCTTGCCCTATGATAGTGGTGTTGTCCCAGTCGAATTCATGTTGCTTGTTGTCTGTGTGTGTGGCTACTAGGGATAGCTGGTCGTGTCATTTCGTGGCTAGTTGATGTTCATGTATGCGGATTGTTAGCTGTCTTCCTGTTTGTCCTATATAGTGTTTTGTGCAGTTCTTGCATGGTATTTTGTACACTACATTAGTTTTGCTCATGTTGGGTATCGGGTCCTTCGTTCTAGTGAGTTGTTGTCTGAGCGTGGCTGTTGGTTGTGTGCCGTTATGAGTCCTAAGGGTCGCAGTAGTCTGGCTGTCAGTTCAGAAACGCTCCTGATGTATGGTAGTGTGGCTAATCCTTTGGGTTGTGGCATGTCCTTGTTCCGTGGTCTTTCTCTTAAGCATCTGTTGATGAAGTTGCGCGGGTATCCGTTTTTGGCGAATACCTTGTATAGGTGTTCCTCCTCTTCTTTTTGCAGTTCTGGTGTACTGCAGTGTATTGTGGCCCTTTCGCAGGAGGCTCCAAAGCACTGATGATGTCGCCTAGCCAGGGGACGAAACGTTTGCAACAAAAACTTCCAGCTCGGCGAACAGAACCACAACAACGAGCACCCGAGCTACAAATCTTTGCACAAATTTTGGATAAGATGTACATGCATTTGGAAAGACACGGTTTGATAACCAGTAGTCAGCATAGCTTTGCGAGTGGGAGATCATGCCTCACAAATTCGTTAGAGTTCTTTGATGGTTGCCAGGAAGGCTGACGAGGGCAGGGCGGTAGTCTGTATGGATTTCAGTAAAGCCTTTAATCAGGTTCCACACTAGGCTGCTCTGGAAGGTTAGGTCACATGGAGGAGCTTGCAAATTGGCTTGATAGTAAGAACCAAAGGGTAATACTGGAAGGATACTTATCAGACTGAAGGCCTATCACTAGTGGAGTGCCTCAGGGTTGATGCTGGTCCATTGGTGTTTGTTATCTATATCAATGATTTAGATGAGAATGTACAAGGCATGATTAGTAAGTTTGCAGATTACACCGAAATAGGTGGTATCGTGGACACTGAGGAAGGTTATCAGAGATTGATCAGCTGGGGAAGTAGACCAAGGAATGGAGTTTGATATAGATAAGTTTGAGGTCTTGCATTTTGGAAAGTAAAATCAAGGTGGGAGTTTCATGGTGAATGGTAAAGCGTTAAGGAGTGTAGTGGAGCAGAGGGATCTTAGAGTTCAGGTACACAGTTCTCAGAAAGCAGAGTCACAGGTAGACAGGGCAGTGAAGATGACTTTTGGCACATTGGTCTTCATTAGTCAGGGCATTGAGTATAGAAGTTGGGAAGTTATGTTGCAGAACATTGGTGAGGCTGCACTTGGAGTACTGTGTTCAGTTTTGGTCACCTTGTCATAGGATGGATGTTATTAAACTGGAAAGACTGCAGAAGAAATTTACAAGGACATTGCCTGGACACAAAGGTGTGAGTTTATAGGGAGAGGTTGGACAAGCTAGGACTTTTCCTTTAGAGCACAGGAGACTGAGGGGAGAACCTTATAGAGGTGGAAAAGATCATGAGAGGCATGGATAGAGTGAATGCACTCAGTCTGAATCAAGGAGTAGAGGGCATTAGTTTAAGGTAAGAGGAGAAAGAATAAATGGGAACCTGAGGGGCAACTTTTACACTGAGGGTGGTACATACATGGACCAGTTTGGGCCAAACGGCCTGTCTCCATGCTGTAGGACTCTATAACTATCCCAGTAAAACATGATTGCAGCAACTTTAAAAGATTCTTCCTCCTCCAACCCCCCCCCCCCGCCAAAAATTGGGAGGAGTGTCGCTGGCAAGGCCAGCATTTATTGTCCATCTATAATTACCCCAGGGAAGGCAGTGGTGAGCAGGTACGGTACCATTGCAGATCACATGGGATATATTTAACCACAAATGTGGTATTGATGAAATAATCCCAAGTCAGGGTGGTGAGTGGCTTGGAGAACTTTCAGGTGGTGTTTCTATGCATCTACTGCCCTTGGCGGTATGGACCATAGGTTTGCAAGAGCTAACGAAGAAGCCAAGGGCAGTCAATTGCAGTGTACCTTTTGAACATGCTGTTGCCACTGAGCATTGGCGGTGGATAATGAATATTTGTGGTAATAAAATGGAGTCGAGACAATCAAATTGGCTATGTTTACCTAAATGTGTTATAGGAGCTTTACTCAGAGGAGAGTATTTCGTCACACTCCGAACCTGTGACTTGTAGATGGTGGACAGATATTGGAGAGTGAAGAGAGTTACTCACTGCAGAATTCCTAGCCCAGTTAAGTATTTGGTCAATGGCTATTCCTAAAACACTGATAGCCTGTGATAGTATCTCCCCTCCCCACCCCACAAACACCACCTCAACATATATCAAGGAGGTAGCCTAAACTCCAACTTCTTATTTTATTTAAAGACAAGTGTAAGATGCTGTGTTCCAATTGTGATTCAACTGGTCCACCATTAGACTTGAAGCAAATCACACTTTATTCTCACAACAGTTAAAATACAAACAAAAGAAGAATTGGCATAACTTTAACTCTATCATACTTATAATGGACAGTCGATAATTAAATATTTTAACAGCATCTCAAACCCACCCTTGGCAAAGGCAAATTCAACAAAACAATCTTCTTATGTGTCATCTCCAGTCCATGAGAAAGGAACACCAAAAGGAACAGTCAAGCAGGGGAGAGAGAGAAAGAGCTGTATCTGGCAGCTTCAACAGCAAACTCCAAAATCCAACTGAAAGCAAAACTAGAACCCTGAGTCTGTCTGAACCTGACCCACTCATTCATGCTTCTAAACACGCAAGGAGCTTCAAGCCGTTTCCTCACTGCTTCTGAAGCAGATCTTCCTGCAGCACTGTGGCAAAACATCTCCAAGAGAAAGAGCACAAACACAAATGCAATTTAATATTAAAGGTAAACAGTAGACAGTCCCTTGTTGGAGATGGTTATGGACACATTTGTGGAGTGTGAATATTATTTGCCACTTATTATCCCAGATCTGAACATTGCCCAGTTCTTTATATATATGAACACAGGCTACTTCAGTATCTGAGAAGTTGCAAATTATGCTGAATATTGTGTGATCATCAGCAAATAACCTTACTTCTGACCTTATAATGGGAAGAAGGTCAATGATGAAAGAACTGCAGGTAGTTCGGTTGAAGAACATGGGACTCTTGTCTCCACAGTGGCAAAGTCCCACCCTATGAATCAGAAGGTCTGTGTTCAAATTACACCTGCTCCACATGCATGGCCTAACAGCTCGGAACAGAATAATAGCATCTATCCTATCGCCAATACCCTAAGACTGAGATGATGCGCCTTCAACAAGCTACTAAATTAAATCTTATTTAATTTCAGATAGTTGCCAGGGATAGACTTGGAGTTGGTGCCTCAGGAATAGAGTTTAGAGTGGGAACAAAATACCATGGCTTCAGCCTTCCCAGTGTTTAACAGGAGAAACTTTAGGCTCTGCCATTACTGGATGTTGGGTATAAGCACTCTGATAATTTGGTATCAGTGCAGGGGTTGAGACATGATGAGATGGAGAAGCTGGGTGTCATGAACATACATGTGAAAGCAATTACTGTGCCAACATGCAGCTAGATGTTAAGGAGGATAGGTCTAACAAAACACCCTTGGGCAATACTCGAGTGGAAGCAAGAAACCATTGTAAATGATACTTTGGCTACGATTGGACAAAGTAATGGAAACAGGCAGCTGGACAGAGGTAAGGATTTGGAGGGTGCCGTCATTAAGCTTCAAAGAACACAGAAAATTCGAACACAGGAACAGGCCCTTCGGCCCTCCAAGCCAGTGCCGATCCAGATCCTCTATCTAAACCTGCTGCCTGTTTTCTAAGGATCTGTATCCCTTTGCTCCCTGCCCATTCATGTATCTGTCTAGACACATCTTAAATAATGCTATCTTACCTGAGCCTCCACTGGCAACCACCAGGCACCCACCACCCCCTGCGTAAAGAGCTTTCCACACATATCTCCCTTAAACTTTCCCCCTCTCACTTTGAACTCATGACCCCTAGTAATTGAGTCCCCCACTCTGTGGAAAGTTTCTTGCTATCCACCCTGTCTATACCTCTCATGATACTGTAGATCTCAATAAGGTCCCCCGCAACCTCCGTCTTTCTAATGAAAATAATCCTAATCTACTCAACCTCTTTCCATAGTTAGCACCCTCCACACCAGGCAACATCCTGGTGAACCTCCCCAAAACATCCACATCCTTTTGGTAATGTGGTAACCAGAACTGTACGCAGTATTCCAAACGTGGCTGAACCAAAGTCCTATACAACTATAACATGACCTGCCAACTCTCGTACTCAATACCCCATTCAATGAAGGAAAGCATGCCGAATGCCTTCTTGACTACACTATAGACGTCCATTGCCACCTTCAGGGAACAATGGGCCTGAACACCCAGATCTCTCTGTACATCAATTTGCCCCAAGACTTTTCCATTTATTGTATAGTTCGCTCTTGAATTGGATCTTGAAAAATGCATTACCTCGCATATACCCAGATTAAAGTCCATCTGCCATTTCTCCACCCAACTCTCCAATCTATGTATATTCTGCTGTATTCTCTGACAGTCCCCTTCACCATCTGCTACTCCAATCTTAGTGTTCTGCAAACTTGCTAATCAGACCAGTTTTACTTCCCTCCAGATCATTTATGTATATCACAAACAACAGTGGCCCCGCACAGATCCCTGTGGAACACCACTAGTCACAGTTCTACATTTTGAAGAACTCCTTTCCACTACTATGTCTCCTGCTGCCCAGCCAGTTCTCTATCCATCTAGCTAGAACATCCTGGACCCCATGAGACTTCGAGTAAAAAGTGAGTCTGCAGATGCTGGAGATCAGAGCTGAAAATGTGTTGCTGGTTAAAGCGCAGCAGGTCAGGCAGCATCCAAGGAATAGGAAATTCGACGTTTCGGGCACAAGCCCTTCATCACCTGATGAAGGGCTTATGCCCGAAACGTCGAATTTCCTGTTCCTTGGATGCTGCCTGACCTGCTGCGCTTTAACCAGCAACCCCATGAGACTTCACTTTCTCCATCAGCCTAACATGGGGAACCTTATCAAATGCCTTACTGAAGTCCATGTATATGACATCTATAGCCATTCCCTCAATCAACTTTGTTACTTCCTCAAAGAATTCTACTAAATTGGTAAGACATGACTTTCCCTGCACAAAACCATGTTGCCTATCACTGATCAGCCAATTTTCTTCCAAATGGGAATTGATCCTATCTCTCAGTATCTTTTCCAGCAGTTTCCCTACCACTGACATCAGGCTCACCGATCTATAATTACCCTAAAGTATCCCTGCTACTTTCTTAAACAAGGGGGAAACATTAGCAATTCTCCAGTCCTCCGGGACCTCACCCATGCTCGAGGATGCTGCAAAGCTAAGGCACTAGCTATTTCCTCTCTAGCCTCCCTCAGTAACCTGGGATAGATCCCATCCGGACCTGGGACCTGTCCACCTTAATGCCTTTTAGAATACCCAACACTTCCTCCCTCCTTATATCAACTTGACCTAGAGTAATCAAACATCTATCCCTAACCTCAACATCCTAACCTCCCCTCAGTGAATACCGATATAAAGTACTCATTAAGAATCTCATTCATTTTCTCTGACTCCACACATAACTTTCCTCCTTTGTCCTCGAGTGGCCAACCCTTTCTCTAGTTACCCTCTTGCTCATTATATACAAATACAAGGCTTTGGGATTTTCCTTAACCCTGCTCACTAAGGATGTCTCATGAGCCCCTTTGGCCATTTTAATTTCTCATTTCAGATGGGCCCGACATTCCCGAAATCCTTCCAAAGCTACGAATATGGTGGTTAGACCTTATGTGTGCTTCCATTTTTGTCTTAGCTAATCTCAATTTCACCAGTCATTCATGGTTCCCTAATCTTGCCATTTCCATCCCTCATTTTCATAGGAACATGTCTCTCCTGAACTCTAATTCATCTCTCTTTAAAAGCCTCCCACATATCGAATGTATATTTATCTTCAAACAAGTGTTTCTAATCCATATTCCCCAGCTCCTGCTGTAGTTGGCCTTCTCCCAGTTTTGCACTCTTCCTTCAGGACCACTCTTGTCTTTGTCCATGAGTATTCTAAAACTTACAGAACTGTGATCACTATTCCCAAAGCAATGCCCTACCGAAATGTCAACCACCCAACTGGGCTCATTCCCCAACTCCAGGTACAATATGGCCCTTTTCAGAGTAGGATTATTTACATTACTGCTCTAAAAAACCCTTCTGGATATTCCCTACAAATTCTGTTCGATCTAGACCTCTAACACTAAGTGAATCCCAGTCAATGTTGAGAAAAATTAAAATCTCCTTTCACTAGTACCCTGTTGCTCCTATATCTTTCCATGATCTGTTTACATATTTGCACCTATATCTCACACTCATTGTTAGGAGGCCTATAGCACAGCCTCAATATTTTCACCATACCCTTCCTATTTCTGAGCTCTGCCCATATGGTCTCACTGCTCGAGTCCTCCATAGTGCCCTCCCTCAGCACAGCTATGATATCTTCTTTAACCAGTAATGCAACTCCTCCAACCCTTTTACCTCCCTCTCTATTCCGCCTGAAGCATCGATATCCTGGGACATTTAGTTGCCAATCATGCCGTACCCTCAACCAAGTCCCTCAACCTCAGTAATAGCAATAACATACTCCCAGGTACTAATCCAAGCCCTAAGTTCATCTGCCTTACCTTCTACATTTCTCACATTAAAACAAATGCGCCTCAGACCACCTGTCCCTTTGCGTTCATCATCTGCTCCTTGTCTACTCTTCCCCTTAGTCACGCTGACTTTATTATCTAGTTCCTTACGGCTTTAGTTACTGCCTCCTTACTGTCCATGAACCTCATTTGGTTCCCACCCACCTGCCACATTAGTTTAAACCCCCCCCCCCCAACAGCATTAGCAAAAGCACCCCCAAGGACATTGGTTCCAGTCCAGCCCAGGTGTAGACTATCCAATTTGTAATAGTCCCACCTCCCCCAGAACGGGTCCCAATGTCTCAAAAATCTGAACCCACCCTTCCTTCAATTTCTACCTTCAAACTTACTCAAACTAGCTTCCACAGCCTCTGCGGTAGAGAATTCCAAAGTTCACAACTCTCTTGAGAAAACCAATTCTCCTTGACTTAAGCCTACTTGGCATCTGCCTTATTTTTAAACTGTACTCCTTGGTTCTAAATATGTTAACCAGAGGAGCCATCGTAGTCGCATCTACCTTGTGTCTCTTTTTTTTAGTATTTTGGAAATTCCAATTTTCATTCTTCGAAACCCTACAGAATACAGGCTCAGTTTTCCCAATTTTCTTCAGTGGATGGTCTTGCCATCCCAGGAAGAAATCTGGTGAACCTTTGTTCCATTCCCTCTATGGCAATATGACTTCTTAGATAAGTAAAACAACAAACCGATCTTCAGTTGCAGTCTAACCAAATTCCTATACAACTGAAGACAGACGTGACTACTCTTGTACACAAATCCTCTTGCAGTAAAGGTTAACTGTTAGCCTTCAGAGATTTCTGACCATTTAAGAAATTCACTGCACATTTGTTTGTCCTGCCAAAGTGGGATTACCTCAATTTTTTTTACCCTTTATATTCCTGTCCAAACCCTCCTGAAGCTTACTGACATCTTTCTCATACATATTTCCACTCAGCATCTACAGATTTGGAAATATTATATTTGATCCCCAAATATGGTCAATAACTGGGACCCCACGTACTGAGGCTTGTGACACCCTACACTGCAAAGACACATTTATTCCTACACTCTGCTTTTAGTCTGTTAGTTAATCATTAAATCATGCCAGTACATTACTTCCTATCTCATGTTTTAATTTCTCTAACTAGTTTCCTATGGGGGACTATTGTACTCGGTTACCAACAATGCTTCCTTCCAATTCGAGTTACTGCTCAGGTTCCTATCCCGAGAAGTTAACTTAAACCCATCCTCCAACAACACGAGCAAATCTCCATGGTGATATTAGTCCCAGACTATTAAGGTGCAACACATTCAGCTTATACAGGTGCCAACTGCTCCAAAGCCAGGCCCAATTCCTCAGAAATCTGACGCTCTCCCTCCTACACCAGGTCACCAGTCACGTATTCAATTGAGCAATCCCCCCATCCTTATGCTCACTAGCACATGCAGGGAGTTAACTTGAGATTATTGCTCAAAGTCCTGATTTAATTTACTTAATTCCCTGAGATCTGCTTTCAAGACCTCATTCTTCCTCCTACCTATATCGCTGGCGCCAATGTGGACCACAATGTCTGGGCTGATCCCTCACTGTCAGAGGATGTCCTGAGTAAAATATACCACCAGGAAATGTGCCATGCTGGCATCATGTTTCACGCTACAGAAATGCCTGTCTGATCCGCATGACAATGACAATAACCTATTACTATTGTTCTTCCATTCTTCTTCTTCCTCCTCCTCTCCGTACAGCCGAGTCGCTCAGGATGCCCTGGGCTTGGCTCAGATTGCACTCCCTCAAGGAACCACATCCTTACCAGTTTCCAAAGTGGAATACCAATTAGAAAGCACAATAGATCCAGGGGACTCCTGCACTACCTGCTTGGTTTTCTCAGTCTGGCTGGTGTCACCCATTCCCTCTCTGCCAGTAACACTTATAAAATCTACGCGACTACTTCCCTACATGTGCTATCCTTAATAGTCTTCTTTTTCATAAATGCACAAGTGACTCCAACCGCTGCTCAAGTTCCAAAGCCCAGAGTTTAAACTGGCACAGCTGTGATACGTTGTGCAGATGTCTGACACACATGGAATGTCCATGCTTCATAGTTACAGCAGAAAGCACATTCCACACGGCCCTTCTAACTTGCCATCCTGTCATTCTAAAACCTATTTGTTACCTTTAAAGTACAGATGCACTACAATAAACTAACAGGCTACGTCTCAGAAAGAGAGACAAGAACTCTGGAGACTTAAACATAAAAAACTAAATACACAACGTGCACTTTAAAAAGATTGGCAATACTGACCAAACCTACTCCCCCATCAGATGCTTTCCCTGCACTCTCAACATCTAGGTGTTGAGACTTGATTTCTGACAGTAAACTTTAATTAATGCACATCTTTTCCCCTCTGCTCTGAATTCCCACTTTGAACCAAGTTCTCAGTTACATACTCTATCTCAAGTCTCACTCTGATGAAGGCTCTCTAACTCCGACCTTGCAGCTTACTCTGACCATATGCTTTGAACAAGCTCTTCTTACACAGAGACAAGTGGCGAAGTCATTTGTCTCTCTGAACTTCCTGTTCCAGTAATCAACACTTAATTCATGGTGGGCATCAGGTAAGTTTTTTATTCTGAACTTTTATTCAATTCAGGTTTTACCATCTGCCATGGTGGGTCTCAACCTCACTTGGGGGTGCCGGATGACGAATCTGGGCCGATCTAATTGTAACCTCAAATCCACCTAGCTGTAACCCCCTTGCTGAGCAATAAGCAATCCTTTTCAGGAACAGGCTTCCAAACCATCAGTGCATTGTAGACTTGAAGCCAAACTCCCTCCCTTGGTACTAAATTTCCCTTACAGTAAATGGTAACCTACTATTAGTTTCTCCATAAGATATAGGCACAGAATTAGGCCATTTGGTCAAGTTGTCTCCAGCATTCGTTCCTGGCTGATATCTTTCTCAAACCCATTCTCCTGCCTTCTCCCTGGAATCCTGAGGTTCTTGACTAGTAAGGGGACTATCTCTGTCTGAAATGTACTCAACAATATGGCCTCCACAGATCTCTGCAGCAATGAGTTCCACAGATTCACCACTGGCTGAAGAAATTCCTCATCCCTTCACTTTGGGGCTGTGTCCTTGAATCCTAGTCTCTCCTACTAGTAGAAATATTATTTTTCCATATCCACTCTATCCAGGCCTCTCAGTATTCTGTAAGTTTCAGTGAGAACCCTCCTCATCCTACTAAACTCCATCGAGTACAGACCCAGAGTCCTCAACCGCTCCTTATATGACAAGCCCTTCAACCCCAGCATCATTCTTGTAAACCTCCAGTGGACTCCCTCCGAGGCCAGCACATCCTTTCTTAGATACAGGGCCCAAAACTGCTCACAATATTCCAAACACGGTCTTACCAATGCCTTATACAGCACAACTCTGCTCTTGTATTCTAGCCCTCCTGAAATGAATGCTAACATTGCATTTGCCTTCCTAACTGCCAGGTGAACCTACACGTTAACCTTCAAAATCCTGAAGCTGGGCTCCCAAGTCTCTTTGGGCTTCATATTTTGAAGACTTTCTCCATTTAGTAAATAGTTTATACCTCTACTCTTCCTACTAAAGTGCATACCTTCACACTCTCCTACATTGTCTGTGTTTGACCACTTCTTTGCCGACTCTCCTTGTATCTCCAAGTCCTTTTGCAATTTCCCACTTCCTTAACACTACCTGTCCCTTCACCTATCTTTGTGTCATCTGCAAACTTAGCAACAATGCCCTCAGTTCCTTCATCCAGACCGTTAAAGTGAATGGCTGTGATCCCAACACTTACCCCCGTGGAACTCCACTAGTCACCAGCTACCATCACATAAAAGACACCCCTTATATCAACTCCCTTCCTTCTGCCAGTCAGTCAATCCTCTACCCAATATCCCTCAAGTCCCTTACTGATTAAAAATTCTCAGGCCTCAATATACTTAATGACACAGCTCTCTGTAGTAAAGAATTCAATGAATTCACCACCTTCAGAAAAAACTTACTCATCTGCTTTAATTGCATGACCCCTCATTTTGAGATAACGCCCTCTGGTCCCACACACTCCCCACAGGGGGGAGAACAACCTTTCTGCATCTACCTTGTCAAGCCTCTTAAGGATTTTATATGTTTCAATAATGTCACCCCTCATTCCACTAAATTCAAAAAAGCACAGACCTAACCTACTCAATCTGTCCCAGGCAATGTACTCTCAGAAGGAGAGGCTGAATTATCTAGGTGTGCTCAGTTTTGAAACAGCCTGTCAGAGTAGCTCGGAGAGCAAATCAGAGTTATTTCTGTATGGGGAAGGCACTAGTGCCTGCAGTGTCACTACCATCTGGCTGGGCTGCTGGGAAATCCATGGGATCTCTCTTGACCTGTCTGATCCGCAGTTGGGTACATTCTGTGTGGTATCTGACCACTCCTTGGCTCTAAATTTACATTTCTCTCACATTAATTATCACTGTTAAAGATGCATACATGTTATGGACTGTTTTACTTTCCTAAGGTTACCTCAAAGTACAATGGGATCTTGATCTTTTCCTGATGAAGGGCTTTTGCCTGAAACGTCGATTTTCCTGCTCCTCAGATGCTGCCTGACCTGCTGTGCTTTTCCAGCACCACACTGATCTAAACTCTTGATCATATGCGCCAATGGGCTGAGAAGCGGCAGATGGAGTTTAATTTAGATAAATGTGAGCTGCTGCATTTTGGGAAAGCAAATCTTAGCAGGACTTATACACTTAATGGTAAGGTCCTAGGGAGTGTCATTTAACAAAAAGACCTTGGAGTACAGGTTCATAACAACTTGAAAAGTCGCAGGTAGATAGGATAGTGAAGAAGGCGTATGCTTCCCGTTACTGGTCAGAGCATTGAGTATAGGAGTTGGGAGGTCATGTTCAGACTGTACAGGATATTGGTTAGGTCATTTTTGCAATATTACATGCAATTCTGGTCTCCTTCCAACTGGAAGGATGTTGTGAAACTTGAAAGGGTTCAGAAAAGATTTACAAGGATGTTGCCAGAGTTGGAGGATTTGAGCTATAGGGAGGGGCTGAATAGGCTGGGGCTGTTTTCCATGGAGCATTGAAGACCGAGGGGTGACCTCATTGAGGTTTATAAGATCATGAGGGGCATGGATAGGATAAATAGACAAAGTCTTTTCCCTAGAATGGGGGAGTCCAGAATTAGAGGGTATGGGTTTAGGGTGAGAGTGGAAAGATATAAAAGGGACCGTTTTCACACAGAGGGTGGTACGTGTATGGAATGAGCTGCCAGAGGAAGCGGAGAAGGCTGGTACAATTGCATTATTTAAAAGGCATCTGGATGGGTATATGAATAGGAAGGGTTTGGAAGGATATGGGCCAAATGCTGAAAAAAGGAACTAGATTGGGTTAGGATATCTGGTCGGCATGGATGATCCAGACCGAAGGGTCTGTTTCTGTGCTGTGCATCTCTATGACTATGCCCCAGCTATGCCTGTCTCTTTGTTGGCTACGTAGAATAGTTGATCTTCCGTAATTACACCAGCACCACTCCCCACCTCTTCCTCCGCTACATTGATGACTGCATTGGCGCCACCTCGTGCTCCCGCGAGGAGGTTGAGAAATTCATCAACTTCACCAACACATTCCACCCTGATGTTAAATTTACGTGGACCATCCCTGACACCTCCCTCCCCTTCCTGGACCTCTCCATCTCCATTAATGACGACCGACTTGACACTGACATTTTTTACAAACCCACCGACTCCCACAGCTACCTGGATTACACCTCTTCCCACCCTACCTCTTGCAAAAATGCCATCCCGTATTCCCAATTCCTCCACCTCCGCCGTATCTGCTCCCAGGAGGACCAGTTCCACTACAGAACATACCACATGGCCTCCTTCTTTAGAGACCGCAATTTCCCTTCCCACGTGGTTAAAGATGCCCTCCAACGCATCTCGTCCACATCCCGCACATCCACCCTCAGACCCCACCCCTCCAACCGTAACAAGGACAGAACGCCCCTGGTGCTCACCTTCCACCCTACCAACCTTCGCATAAACCAAATCATCCGCCGACATTTCCGCCACCTCCAAAAAGATCCCGCCACCAGGGATATATTTCCCTCCCCACCCCTTTCCGCCTTCCGCAAAGATCGTTCCCTCCGTGACTACCTAGTTAGGTCCACGTCCCCCTACAACCCACCCTCCCATCCTGGCACCTTCCCCTGCCACCGCAGGAACTGTAAAACCTGCGCCCATATCTCCTCCCTCACCTCTATCCAAGGCCCTAAAGGAGCCTGCCACATCCAACAAAGTTTTACCTGCACATCCACTAATATCATTTATTGTATCCGTTTCTCCCGATGCGGTCTCCTCTACAGTGGGGAGACTGGACGCCTCCTAGCAGAGCGCTTTGGGGAACATCTCCGGGACACCTGCACCAATCAACCACACCGCCCCCTAACCCAACATTTCAACTCCCACTCTGCCGAGGACATGCAGGTCCTGGGCCTCCTTCACCACCACTCCCTCACCACCAGACGCCTGGAGGAAGAACGCCTCATCTTCTGCCTTGGAACACTTCAACCCCAGGGCATCAATGTGGACTTCAACAGTTTCCTCATTTCCCCTTCCCCCATCTCACCCTAGTTCCAAACTTCCAGCTCAGCACTGTCCCCATGACTTGTCCGGACTTGTCCTACCTGCCTATCTCCTTTTCCACCTATCCACTCCATCCTCTCCTCCCTGACCTATCACCTTCATCCCCTCCCCCACTCACCCATTGTACTCTATGCTACTTTCTCCCCACCCCCACCCTCCTCTAGCTTATCTCTCCACGCTTCAGGCTCTCTGCCTTTATTCCTGATGAAGGGCTTTTGCCCGAAAAGTCGATTTCGCTGCTTCTTGGATACTGCCTGAACTGCTGTGCTCTTCGAGCACCACTAATCCATGACTCTATGATCTGTCTGTTTCTAAGATTTAGGGAGCTAGTAACCAAAAAGTCCAAAAATGTTTACTACATTGGAATCATGCTTAGGTAGAAAAGCTCAAATTCACAGGGAGCTAATATGAGCCTGGAAGAACCATTTAGTGTGGGCTACAGAAAGTGTGTCTCCACGAAAATTATAAAGGAACTTATTTCTTGGGGGTAAGAATAAAATCAAAATGTTGAAGAAATTCACATCTGACAGTTTCTGCAGAGAGTAAAATGGTAAAGGTTCAAGTCTATATGACTCTTCTTCAGAATTGAAGGTGGCTGGAAAAGTGATAGTTGGTACGTTATTGAAAATGAGACAGAAGGAACAAGTCGGAAAAGCTGTCCAGAATAAAAGATGAAGCGAATGTGCATGGAAGGAGAGAAAAGGTACAGATAAAGTGTCGGTCTTAATGGTAATGGTAAATGGAAATAGAACATAGAACAATACAGCACAGAACAGGCCCTTCGGCCCACAATGTTGTGCCGAACATCTATCCTAGATTAAGCACCCATCCATGTACCTATCCAATTGCCGCTTAAATGAACAGATATCTCTGTTTTTAGTTCAGCTATACAGCATCTGCAGTACTTTGCATTAACTCCAGTGGCCCAGGATCACTTTGAATTGATCCTGGGAATATTTAATACCTACATGAAGGATAGTGTAAAGTATATGTTTGAAGTGTGTTTTTTTCCCTGTATTGCACTCCATTCTGTGGGTTAAGTCACAAGTTGTCCATAAAGAGATGTTTAATTAAGTAACTACACTCATTTCTTACAATACATGTTTTAAAATGTGAAATCTCAATGCATCATTCTCTGAGCAATAAACTAAAATTTTAAATTATCTTTTAAAAACTATAGATCTCTAGAGGCAATGTTACACCATGACAACAACATATTATAATACAACAACCGGTATTCACCATCTGCATCTTATGTGTGACCACAAGTTGTTTTAATTCTTACCTGCGGTAGAGTCAACATTTTCCCAAGCAGCAGCTCCACCTAACACATCATCAACTTCTTTCAGCTTGGGATATTTTCTGTTTGTTACCTTCAATACAAAGAAAATATTGTGTTACTTAGTGTACAAGGAGGTACTGAGTTCAAGGAAGTTAAGTTCAAAGGAGAGCGCCTTGAACAGAGTCATTAAATCATTGATTTCCAATTTACATTAGTCTCCAAAACTCTACATACTTAAGCCAATTCCCACTCATTAAGATATGAACATTATCAACAACGTATGAACAATTTTAGTAAACACATGCAATAATAAAACACACTCTCCACTTACTCTCACACATTTTTCCCACTGCTCTCTGCTCATTACTTTCTCACTGCCCCACCTTCCCTCCATCCTGTTCTCTCTTCGCCCTGTCACCTCTCTCTTCTACACTTCCCTGCCCAGCTCTGCTTTCCAACCCACTCCGTCTGTCTTCTTGCCCCTAAACTTCTCTCCACACCCTCACTCCCATCCTTCCCCCCCATTCCCCCACCCACTCTCCCCCACCCTCCCTCTCTCCCCACCCCCCACTTCTCCCCTAGTCTCACTCTCTTCCCCCCCACCCTCCCCCACCCTCCCTCTCTCCCCACCCCCCACTTCTCCCCTAGTCTCACTCTCTTCCCCCCCACCCCATCTCTTTCCCCCACTCTCTCCCCCACCCTCCCCATCCCCCCCCACTCTATGCCCCCCCTCCGCATCCCCCCCCACTCTCTCTCCCTCACCCCCCCCACTCTCTCTCCCCCTCACCCCCCCACTCTCTCTCCCCCTCACACCCCCCCCACTCTCTCTCCCCCTCACCCCCCCCACTCTCTCTCCCCCTCACCCCCCCCACTCTCTCTCCCTCACCCCCCCCCACTCTCTCTCCCTCACCCCCCCCCCCCCCCCACTCTCTCTCCCTCACCCCCCCCCCCCACTCTCTCTCCCTCACCTTCCGGGTGATGTTGTGAACATACGGGCAGGTGTTACACGCGAAGCGGTAACATTTCTGTCCCTCCTCCACGATCAGGACGTTCCCGCAGGTCGGACAGAACAGCAGCATCTCCGGAGCCGGAAGCGGAAACCAGCGGCCTACCCCTAACCCCTTCCCCCTTCCCCCTTCCCCCGGCCCACAGCCGCTCGGGAGCGGGTGCCCGCGGTTTGGTTCCGGGGCCGGATGGTTCCCAATTCCAGGATTCATTCCATGTCAAGGTAGAGTCAAAAATAACATTGAGATATTCATGGTCCAGCTGTGTCCAAGATGTTTGGGGCTTTACTGGGATGTTGTTGATGTCAAGAGCTGCCATATTGGCAGCTGGATTAAGCTTTCATCTTTCAAAAACAAAACAGCTTTGCACATTGCTGGTTCAGGATTGTCTTGGATGACTCTGCAGCATGAGTGTTGGACATTACCACAATCCACAACCTTCCTTACCCTCACTGATGGAAAGTGAGGTGAATTTGCTGAACACTCTGGTGTAAGAAGAAATGTAGAGGGCCCAGCACTGATCCTTGTGGCACTCCACTGGTCACAGGCCTCCAGTCTACTTTAGCACTGAGTTAATTTTTTTTAAAAAATATGTTGTACATTGTCAGTGCCTAGGAAGTTAGGAAGGATATGGTTCTTTGATTTGTGCAAGAATTGAATTACATTATGTAAAAATACTTGAAGGTTTTATCCAAAAAGCTTGACTGTGTAGATGTTCTGATTCACAGAATAGTTTATTTCCCAAGCTATCCTCCATACCCCTACGTGCATTCTGCCAGGGGTGGTGGTGGAGGCAAATACAATAGAAGCAGTTAAGGGGATTTTAGATAAGCACATGAACAAACAAGGAATGGAGGGATATGGACTGTAGGCAGGCAGGTGGGATTAGTTTAACTTGGCGTCACATTCAGCACAACATCGTGGGTTGAAGGTCCCATTCCTGTGCTGTATGTTCTATATCTCCTGTTTCTCCTCCATCCCACTCATGTTACCACATTCCCCCTCCATGCCCTATCATATCTCCCATGTACGCTGTGTACTCTTCTGAGATTGAGCACCAAACTATTTAGCCATTGGCAAGGCTGACAAGTCTTTAATATACTAATGAGATTAACATAGTAAGCATGGGTACTTTGAAAATCTATTGTCATAGAGTCATAAATTCGGCATAGTCAACATGTCTTTGTGTGAGGGAAATCATGTCTCACAAACTTGATTTAGTTTTTTGAAGAAGTAACAAAGAAGATTGATGAGGGCAGAGCAATAGATGTGATCTATATGGACTTCAGTAAGGCGTTCGACAAGGTTCCCCATGGGAGACTGATTAGCAAGGTTAGATCTCATGGAATACAGGGAGAACTAGCCATTTGGATACAGAACTGGCTCAAAGACAGAGGGTGGTGGTGGAGGGTTGTTTTTCAGACTGGAGGCCTGTGACCAGTGGAGTGCCACAAGGATCGGTGCTGGGCCCTCTACTTTTTGTCATTTACATAAATGATTTGGATGCGAGCATAAGAGGTACAGTTAGTAAGTTTGCAGATGACACCAAAATTGGAGGTGTAGTGGACAGCGAAGTGGGTTCCCTCAGATTACAACAGGATCTGGACCAGATGGGCCAATGGGCTGAGGGGTGGCAGATGGAGTTTAATTCAGATAAATGCGAGGTGCTGCATTTTGGGAAAGCAAATCTTAGCAAGACTTATACACTTAATGGTAAGGTCCTAGGGAGTGTTGCTGAACAGAGAGACCTTGGAGTGCAGAAAAGAATTGAATTGACAGAATGGTTACAGCACAGAATGAGGACATGTCTTTGCCGTTTCCTAGTGTTACTGCCTTATTTTATAGAGTCATAGAGATGTACAGCATGGAAACAGACCCTTCGGTCCAACACGTCCATGCCGACCAGATATCCCAACTCAATCTAGTCCCACCTGCCAGCACCTGGCCCATATCCCTCCAAACCCTTCCTAATCATATACCCATCTTAAATGTTGCAATTGTACCAGCCTCCACCACTTCCTCTGGCAGCTCATTCTAAACACGTACCACCCTCTGCGTTATCTTCATAACTCTGCATATTCCTTTTTTTTGTTCCAGACAATAATCCAATCCCCACTTAAATTCATTTAAAGATTCACTGAGGATGACTGAAGACATTAAAAAGGAACTGACTCCTGCCAACATTAAGGAGGAAGAAAGTTTTGCAGGAGATAATCAGGAAAAAGCTGCAGAAGAGGAGGAAGAGTTATCACATGCAGAAATCCTGGACCTATTTCAGGAAGGTCTGGCCATGATCGTCCAGGATCCATTGTTGTGTGATCTTCCAGTTCAGGTTTGTGGTTCATTTTACACATCCACAGTAATTAATAAATATCAGTGATTACGTTTGATATATACTACTTGATCAACGGAAATCTTAGGTAAAAACAAGGACTGCAGATGCTGGAAACCAGATTCGAGATTAGAGTGGTGCTGGAAAAACACAGTAGGTCAGGCAGCATCCGAGGAGCAGGGAAACGATGTTTCGGGCAAAAGCCCTTCATCAGGAGCCCTTTTCCTGATGAAGAGCTTTTGCCCGAAATGTTGATTTTCCTGCTCCTCGGATGCTGCCTGAACTGCTGTGCTTCTCCAGCACCACTCTAATCTAGACAAAGGAAATCTTAATCTGGCCTTTTTTTTGTATTCATATATGGGATGTAGCTTCACTAACTATGGCAACATTTATTACCCATCCTTAATTGCCCAGAGGGCAGTTAATAGTCAACCACATCACTGTGGATCTGCAATCTCACATAGGCCAGACCATGTAACATAGAGTCATAGATTTGAACAGCACGGAAACAGACCCCTTGGTCTAACTTGTCCATGCTGACCAAATATCCTAAATTAATCTAATCCCATTTGCCAGCATTTGGTCCATATCGCTAAACCCTTCCTATTCATGGACCCATCCAGATGCCTTTGTAGTTATACCAGTCTCCTCCATCTCCTCTGGCAACTCATTCCGTATACGCACTACTCTCTGCATGGAAAAGTCACCCCTTAGGTCCATTTTATATCTTTCCCCTCTCACCCTAAACCTATGCCCTCTAGTTTTGGACTTCCCTACCTGAGAAAAAGACCTTGCCTATTTATCCTATCCATGCCCCTCGTGATTTTATAAATCTCTATATGGTCACCCCTCAGCCTCCGACTCTCCAGGGAAAACAGCCCCAGCCTATTAAGCCTCTCCCTATAGCTCACACCCTCCAATTTCACCGACATCCTTGTAAATCTTCTCTACTCCTTTTCAAGTTTAACACTATCTTTTTTATCGTAGGGAGACCAAAATTGAACGCACAGATTTCCTTCCCTAAAGGACATTAATTAATCTGATGGGATTTTACATTTGATAGATTACAAGATTTTCACTCAGCCAGCTTTTTGATCCAGATTTTCTATTTAATTCAAGTTTCATAGTTTGACATGGTGGGATTTGAATCCATGTTCCCAGAGCATTAGTCCAGATGTTCTGGATTATTAGTCCAGTGATATCGCCATTGCATCACTGCATTAAGAACATTAAGAAACATTAAGAATTACAGTGCAGTAGCTTTGTGCCCATAGTCTTTGTTAAGGAGATAAACTTCTGAGTATGATCTGGCAGAATAGTTTTAGTTACATAGTAGCCTTCAATAGGACAAGTAATCATGTTATGTTTGAAAGGTACGAGAGCAGAAACTAATAAAATTCATATATGGTTCTTAAAAGGTAAATTTGACATGAGTTAAGATTTTTTTTCTTTATAAATACAACCATATAAATGATATAAATAAATACTCATGGAATCCCAATGAGTCCATACTGACCCTTCGAAGAGCATCCCACCCACACTCACTCCCTACCTAATCCTTTAACCCTGGATTTCCCATGGCTAACCCACCTAGTTTGCACATCAGTGGAGACTATGGGTAATTTAGGATGACCAATCCATCTAAACTGCACATCTTTGGACTGTGATAAGAAACCAGAGTACTCAGAGGAAACCCACGCAGTCATGGAGTGAACATGCAAACTCCACACAATCACCTGAGGCTGGAATCAAACCTGGGTCCCTGGCACTGTGAGGTAGCCATGCTAACCTCTGAGCCACCGTGCTGCCAAATGGATTAATAATGGTCTAAGTTGATAAAGTGGAACTTTTATAACAAACAGCATTGAGCAAATCTCCACATTAAAATCGGGACAGTATAAAGTCTGCTGGGTCAGACACAGGAATCAACTTTGCTGTCACTTTGCTAACTTTCTTTCGAATTGCACTTTTCATCAAAACAGAAAGCATTGTTCAATTTTCATTTGAATTCAAAGTGAAATTTTTCTTCATTTTTCTGCAATCCAGATTTATTAAGCTTCTATGCTTCTGAAGATTTTTTTCATTTTGTTCCAAAAATAAGTTGCATCCGCATTTGGAAGGGAGAAATAAAATCAACAATGATCAGAAGAGATTTGAGTTTTAGAGTCTAAAAGGAAGGTGGCTAAATGGACCTGATTAAGTTAAAAACCAAACAATACCAAGGTATAGTCCAATTTGAAGCACTAGCATTTGGACCACTGCTCCTTCATCAGGTAGCTTTGTCCACCCCAGTCTGGCTCCTCCACATCAGCTAAAAATGGAGACGGGCCACTTACTTGTGGAACGCTTCAGAGAACACCTCAGGGACGCCCGGACCAACCAACCCAACCACCCCGTGGCTCAACACTTTAACTCTCCCTCCCACTCCACCGAGGACATGCAGGTCCTTGGACTCCTCCACCGGCAGAACATAACAACATGACGGCTGGAGGAGGAGCGCCTCATCTTCCGCCTGGGAACCCTCCAACCACAAGGGATGAACTCAGATTTCTCCAGTTTCCTCATTTCCCCTCTCCCCACCTTGTCTCAGTCGGTTCCCTCAACTCAGCACCGCCCTCCTAACCTGCAATCTTCTTCCTGACCTCTCCGCCCCCACCCTACTCCGGCCTATCACCCTCACCTTGACCTCCTTCCACCTATCACATCTCCATCGCCCCTCCCCCAAGTCCCTCCTCCCTACCTTTTATCTTAGTCTGCTTGGCTACTCTCTCTCATTCCTGATGAAGGGCTTATGCCCGAAACGTCGAATTTCCTGTTCCTTGGATGCTGCCTGGCCTGCTGTGCTTTAACCAGCAACACATTTTTAGCTGTGATCTCCAGCATCTGCAGACCTCATTTTTTTATCCTCCACATCAGGACCTGATTAAAGAATAGAACACAGTAATCATCAGATAATGAACGCAAAAGTATGATCCTATCCAAAATACATTTTGAGGCCATTTGAGAGAGTTTATTTGTTTCAGGATTGACCTTCAAAGTGTCACCGAACTTTTCTACTCCATTGCTTTTCAGAACATGGTTTAGGTTTTAGAAATATGGTGATACATTGACGCATTGTATTAATTAATGGTGAATTGTTAACATCGTTAAGTTATCAATATTTACAGTCACTTTGAACTGCATTCAACTGACTCCGTTTGCATTATACTTACATCTGATTTTAGAAATAATTTTAAGTTTCTTGAAGAGGTAACAGAAAGGGTAGATGAGTGTAGTGCTGTATATAGACTTCAGAGGTGCTTGATTATTGTACCATTCAACAGACTTGTGAGAAAGGTTATAGCTCATGGAATGAAAGGGTCATGAATATAAAATTGGTTGCAGTGATAGGAAACAGTAACAGCCAATGAAACTTTCAGGCTACAGGAAGGCTACTAGTGGAGCCTTCCAGGGGTAACGATTGTGACCTTTGCCTTTCCTGATATAAGTTAATGATCTGGACCTTGGTGTTCAGGGGATAATTTCAAAGTTGGCAGGTAACATGAAACTTGGAAGAAATGTGAACTGTGAGCAAGACAGTGTAGAATGCCAAAAGCACAAAAGACAAGTTGGTGAAGCGGGCAGATGAGTTTCAATACGGAGAAGTGTGCCGTAATTCACTTTGGTCGGAAGAACATTGAAAGATAATTTAAAACAGGAAGTACAATTCCAAAGGGGTTCAGGAGCAGAGGGACCTGGGTGTATGTGTGCACAGATCACTGAAAGTGGCAGGAGAGGTGGAGAGAGCAGTTAATAAAGCAAGCAGTGTCCTCAACTTGATTATTAAGGGCATAGAATACAGCAGCAAGGAGATTATATTAAACGTATGTAAAAGACTCGTTAGACTTCAGCTGGAGTATTGTGTACAGTTCTGGGTGCCATGTTGTAGAAAAGATGTGAACACACACACACACACACACACACACACACACAAATAAAAAACAACGTGATGTGGGGAAAAGACTAAAGCAAGATGCTCATCTGGAGACCTGGTACACACACCGCAGGCTATATGGCCTCCTTCTGTACCTAAGAATTCTGTCATGAATATCATATGACTCGCTTAATTTGACCTACTTAATTGGACTTGCTCAATTTGATAAGTAAAACATGTCCCCATATCACTGTGCTTCCTGACTTGATTTTAAATGACATAATTTCTAATTTCCTCCAGTATTTCTGTCCCAAAAAATCTTTGCAACTGTGTTTTAAAAATGTCAATGCTTTCACAGCATTTCAGAAGCCTCTATGTCTATATCCCCAAAAGCCTTTTTATCAGGTGTACATTTCAGGCAGTAAAGAGAAAGAAAAGCTTTCTAATGAATGCATGAGCTTGCTAATGAACCCTATTTGGGCCATTCGGCCTATTGTGACAACGCTGACCCTCCAAAGAACATTTGCACTCAGACCCAAGCCCCTACCCTATCCCTACATTTCCCATGGCTAACCCACCAGCCGGCACATCCTTGGACACTATAGGCAATTTAGCATGGCCACTCCACCAAATCTGCACATCTTTGGACTGTGGGAGGAAACCGGAGCACCCAGAAGAAACCCACACAGACACCGGGAGAATGCGCAAACTCCACACAGACAATTGCCTGAGGGTGGAATTGAACCAAGTCCTTGGCATTGTGCGGCAGCAGTGCCATCCTAATTGGCTGTGAAATGTAGGCTGAAACATTTGACCTAGTTGTTTTACATTCTGTGAGGAATGCCACCAATACTGTCATTTGTTTAATCTCGATTACTGATCTTCCTCCACCACATTGCTGAATGTGCTTTGCTTTTGAAATATTGATATTAAAGGTGACAATAACTCCCAAATCCTTTCCATCGACCACCAGTTCAAAAGGTGCCAAACTTCAATGGTGCGGCTATAAGTGGAGCTTTATCAGTGATGCTGACTTGGATTTTTACTTTATCGTTTAGGTTACTTTGGAAGAGATAAATTCTCAGGTCGCTCTGGAGTATGGTCAAGCAATGACTGTCAAAGTAAAGAAAGGAGATGGTGAAATTATGCGTGAGTGCCATTTTCATCATTTCAGCTGAAACTGCCCCTGCTACACACATTGCACCCTCATTATGAAATGTATGGTCCTCACTCATTCAGCATGGCTACCTGTTTTAAATCACGAACATCTAAATCCTTCCTGTTCAGGCCGTTTGAAAACAGGAGCGAGGTATTTGGAGATCCTTTAAAATAGGGCAGTTGAAATCAGGACAGGCTTTCAGCCAACACCACTTTTGTCAATCGGGGAAAGGGGTGGGGACTTGAATGACAGGGCAGGAAGCCCAAACTCAGCAGGGCCATTGGATAAGCCACTAAGTTTAAGCAGACCCAAATTTTGCCGAACCAGGGTCACTACTGTGGGAGTCAGGAATTTAAGGAGATGTGATGGTCAGATGAAGTCTCTTTAAGTGCCTCGATATACTGTTACTTATATCCTCAGGGCCTTTTTAAAAAAAAATGAATTAATGAGTTTAGGCTGCTGCTACTTAATTAAAGTTTCAGAAAAGCACATGCTGCTAGACTTCTTTGATCAGTTGATGTGTATAAAATGTAGCATTACCTCTGTTATGCAGTTTCAGTTGAGTTCATTGGTGAAATTACACCACTATTGCTGCAGCTATGCCCATTATAAATGCTTGGCTGTGTAGAAAACGATCCAAAAATGCAGAGCTTACCTGGGGGTAGATGTGTTCACTTTTGTTGAGTTTTATGAATATATTAAACGATTAACTATCTTTTAATATTATCACTGAACAGAAATTTATTTGTTTTTGTCACAGTTTGATTGCTCGAAGTGATTTAAAATACTTGAATGTGTTTCACGAATGAGTTTTTTTTCTGTCTCAGGTATGCATAAGTGAGAAGTTTGTTCGATTGTTAGAAGCTTTTTAAAATAATTATATGGATCCCAATAGCTGAGATATGATGAGTGGGTGTGGTGTGGGTGGACAGGGCATTGGAGCTTAAGGGTATGGTGGTGGGGGGGGGGGAAGCTAAGGACCAGAAGTCCTAACAGCTTTTCAAATAACTGGGATGAATTCCCAGAAAACTGAGGTGGGCCTTCTAACCTGCCTCAACCCTTGGCTGTTTCCAAGACTGCTCTGATCCATTTAAAGCAATGCATCCCAGTATTTCTGTCTCTGTGATCCCTTTTTCAAGGCTTGTAAGTTATTGTGCCCTTCTGAGAAACATAGCGAGGTTGTAGGAGAGCTCATGAAAGCAAGGGATAGAGCTACAAGGCGGCTGTTGCTGTCTCTGAGCTCATTTGGGCCCTGAACTTCTCTTTGGGAAGCCCAGGCTCAAGAGCCCAGTCCCAGTCCCATCTCCTCAAACTGAAAACCGCATGTGACCGGGATATATATGTTGAAGCGAATTGCGTTCTGTTGAGCTCCCCAAAAATCCAGCCCAATGATTCTGGTCATTAATGAAACCCTGGCACCTCACTAGACCTATCAGCGAAGGGGAGAAAGTTCCTTCCACAGTGGTTACCATGAAATTACCTGATTATTGTAAAACCCGAGCTCGTTTCCTCATGTTCTTTTGGGGAAGAAAAATAGCCAATGTTACCAAATTTATTTATCTTTCTCTTTTATATCCAGCAGTGCTTTTTTACACAACTGAATGTCTTTTTCTCCCCTCATGACATCAAATCAACCGTGATATTTTTCATCTACTGAGTGCCATCAGTAAATCACTCATGTTCTCTGATTGAATAATGTATATGCAAAACCCATAAAGGGCGGCACGGTGGCTCAGTGGTTAGCACTGCTGTCTCACAGCGCCAAGGACCCGGGTTCCATTCCAGCTTCAGGTGACTGTCTGTGCTGAAGTTGCACATTCTCCCCTTGTCTGTGTGGGTTTCCTCCCACAGTCCAAAGATGTGCAGGTCAGGTGGATTGGCCATGTTAAATTGCCCCATAGTGTCAGATGCATTAGTCAGAGGGAAATGGGTCTGGGTGGGTTACTCTTCGGAGGGTCGATGTGGACTGGTGGGGCCGAATGGCCTGTTTCCACACTGTAGGGAATCTCATCTAAAAAGGGTGTGTAGGGAGGGGCTAAATCAAAATGGAGTTAGAAGGAAAGGTACAACACTCCTCCCCACAATGCCCACCTCTCCCTAAAGGCTTCAGGAGTATTGGTGACTGCTGTGTGCTCCCTCTCCGAGGGCACTCAGGCAACACCATCACCACAGAAGACAGGCGCCTTACCAAATCTAATCTCTATGTTATTAATTATATATTCATTGCATTTAATTATATACAGGCATTGGGCATTAACTGGTGATTGTCTTAAATCAATAAATCAATTCAGCCTGAAACTGTGGCTGTAGGGTTAGAATACACTAAAATAACTGTATTTAAACAGAATTCAAATCCACTTTATTTTAGTTAAGTCACACTCCATAAAACTGTCCCTCCACAGATTACTAGCTCCCCATATTCATACAACTGATTCAAGCCTCAGTGAAGCTTCATTACTATATCAATCACCCGTTTCCTCATTCCATTAGGCATTCTAGGCATTAGGCATGACTCTAAATAAATATACTCATGAGCATATAATTGTGAAGAGTTCCCTTTTGCCTGATTGCCTTTACCCACATGAGAGTGCTTTGCCGTTCACTGATCTATTACCTCTATATTCTTACTTACCTCCGATAACCTTTCACCCCCTTGCTTATCAAGAACATAGCTGCTGCTGTCTTCAAGAAGAGTCAAAAATGCTGCTTGCATTTTGTGGAAGGCAGCTCCAAAAAGTCTCAATTGTCTGACAAAGACTCTGTCTTACATAGGTGGCCCTTTATTTTGAAACAGTAGAAGTGTGTAAAAATTGACTCCAGCCCTATCTTTCACCAACTACCCATGTAGGTTTGTCCAATACATTCGCAGCAGTTGTATGACCTTTGATCTTTTACCTGTAAACTCTGTGTCCAATATATCCTCCGTCACTAGCACTTGAAGAGAGAGCGAACCTCCGAAAACCTGTGTTTTCAAATTAACCTGTTGGACTATATCCCGGTGTCGGGTGATTTTCAACTCTTTGGAGTATAGGAATTAAAACTTAATATTTTTTCCCACCTCCCTCTTCTTCTGTGCTTATAATATAAAAAAAAAGGAGCCCAGTTTGGGCTGAGTGCTGGTGTGGACTCACAGCAATGCAGTTTGACTGAACTGTCCTCTGAAACAACAGAACAATTAAATTTATTGTCGCATGTACCAAGGCACAGTGAAAAGCTTGTCTTTCGAGCAATACGGGCAGATCACAGAGTTAAGTAACATAGAGAACTAAATAATAGGTAAACAGCAGCAAAAACAAAAACACAGGCGCAGGCGAATGTTAAGAGTTTGTGAGTCCATTCTAACAACAGTAGGGTAGAAACTGTTACAAAACCAGCTGGTGCGAGTGTTCAGGCTTCCGTACCTTCTCCCCGATGGTAGAGGTCTCCGATCTTGAATGGTACAGTTGCCATACCAGGTAGTGATACAAGACACCAAAGGGATAGGAAAATAAATGAATGAAAATAAAAAGGCTAATTTCTATTTGCTGATTCATCCTGAACTCCAGCTGTCCCTCTGCACAAAAGGAAAGGAGAGATAGAAAGAGTTACTTATTGTGAAGCCTGCCTGACTGAAGTTTTGTCAGTAGCTATACCTGAGCAGAGCATATTGGAGCTTGTCAACATCAACCTACTTCGTATAATTACCACCAGGTGACCGTGTCGCACCGTGGACAAGTACAAACCTGAGTGAGTTCTGTGGCGGCAAGAACCAGTCTCGTGCAGCCCCATAATTCATGCTCTCTCTCTTCCCAGCTGTTGTTGTAATTCAAAATGACACGGTCCTTGATCTGAAAAAAGCCATTCAGAGATATGTACAACTAAAGCAAGAGCGTGAAGGAGGAACACAGTACATCAGTTGGTAAGTTATGTTTGACATTCATTCTGTCAATTTATTAAGGTAACACAGCTGTCCAGATCATGGAGGACTGATTGAAGTGATAATCCTTTAAGCTGAGGCTGAAGTTTTCAGTGATTGTTGTTTAATTATTACCAAGCTAATTTGCCTAAAATTGACAAAATGCAAAATATATCACATTTCATTAAATGGTATTAGAAGAAAATGACTGAACTGTAGCATTATTAATGGTTCTGTCTTGGGAACCTGAAGGGATAAAGTTTTTATTCTGATACAATTCATGATCTGGGTACCAATTATAACTAAAATTATGCTCATTTTGAATATTTTTCTCTCTCAAATTTCCACTTGGATATATGCCAATTGCCAAAATTAATGCTGAGTTTTTTTTCCAGCAGTTTTTATTTTGTGTTTCTGAAAGTTCTAGCATCCAAATTTCTCTGTTTTTTTTGCCAAATTTAATGTCCGTTTTAAACCAGGACAATCTGGCAACATTTTAAAGCAAATGTCCCATGATCTATCTAAAAGTGATGATTTGTTGCAGTTTGATTAATATAGGTTTTCCATGAAAAGTAAGTTTACAAGTCTTAGTCTACCACCAATAAGAAACCCCACAGTATCTTTAAAAAAAGCTAAACAAAACTATTTGTTGGTTTATTGATATATATTAGTTTGTTGGTAAATTAAAATAAAAATCCAAAGATTTACAAGGATGTTGCCAGGGCTGGAAGGTTTGAGCTATAGGGACAGGCTGAACAGGCTGGGACCGTTTCTCCCTGGAGCGCGAAGGCTGAGGGGCGACCTTATAGAAGTTTATAACATCAGGAAGGGTACGGATAAGGTGAACAGCTAAGGCCTTTTTCACAGCATAAGTTTAAGGTGAGAAGGGAAACATTTAACAGGGTCATAAGGGGCAACCTTTCCATGCAAAGGGTGGCGCGTGTATGGAATGAGCTGCCAGAGGAAGTGGTTGAGGCTGATAAAATTACACCACTTAAAAGGCATCTGGATGGGTATATGAATAGGAAGGGTTTAAAGAGAAATGGGCCAAATGCTGGCAAATGTGACTTGATTAATTTAGGATATCTGGTCGGTGCAGACAATTTGGGCCACAGGGTCTGTTTCCGTGCTGTACATCTCTATGACTCTGTCCACAAGCTTTCAAACTCTAACTATTGGAATACTTCAGCATAGGAAGTTTTTGTGTCTGTACAAAGGCCTGAAATGGTCATAATTAGCAGAAGCTGTCTGAAAGTGATCCTTTGGAACATGGAGGCTGGTGAAGTGGATGGCGAGGTACAAGGAAACCTGATTGTGGGGGTGGAGGGGAAAGCCATGTTCACAGTCACAGGCACCGTCAGTTGCTTTGGCAAGGGGAGGGGGAGTTTTCTATTGCATTGGAGGAAAGGCTTGAGAGCAGTACTGGCATGGAAGGTGGTGATTTGAAATATAGTTTCTAGAAATCTTGCACTCTGTTTTCAGTTAGATTCCTGTTGCAACGCATGAGATTTTCTAGAGCTGCTTTTCCAGAATTTATGTTTTTTCATTAATATTGGTCCAAAAAATCTCAAGAAATGGCCTGACAGCATTTTGTTTAAAGAGATATGCATTCCGTACAGCAGATTCTTGACCTCGGAAGGAATTAAGGGCTACGGGGGGAGTGGAATTGAAACACCCGTTAGCCATGATTAAATGGCAGAATGGACCCGATGGGCCGAATGGCCTTGCTTCCACTCCTATGTCTTTGAGTTGAAACCAGGTTTGTGGGTTCTGTACGCGTGCTTGCATGCAAAAGGAGGATTGAGATCGATGAATAGATAGCATCGTAATTAGGTTGCTTATATTTTTCCTTTATTGTCTGGAAAAGAAACAATATAAAAATAGGGATGGTGGCAACATTTTGCTGATATGCTTTCTTGCAATCTATTAGTTCGGTATACACACGATGTTTGTAGAAATGGGGAAAGGTGGATTTACCTGACAATTGCTATTATTACTGAGCAACATCAGTGAAATCTTGCTGCTCCATCAAGTTTTATATGAACAGGGACAGTGAATGTATTTGCCAGTGAGGTTAAATAATTATTGCACTTCTGCACAAATATGTGCTGCCGTTGCAACTTGTATTGACGTTATCCTGTCTAAAGTTGGTTTCTTTCATAATGTGGTGCAGCTCTGTTTTTGTAGGTAACAGTGCAGCTGCATAGCACCTAACAGTTTTACCATGGTAGGATTTTGAGAGTTGTAAGGAAATGATTGATTATATTATCCAGCCTCATTATAAACATATTATAAGCATCCTTTATTTTGCTTCACCTAGCTGTTTAACTTTCACTATCAGGGGAACTGTGGTTTTGTTTGTTCTGCTTTTCCACATTTTAGGAATGTACCTGGACTCACTCCTGTTGTATTGTGTTATCCCATTGATACCTTAGAATCCAGTTTCCCAGGGCCAGATCTCTTCTCACCTTGTTGAAATTGGCCCTTTCCAAATAGGTATTTTTTTTAAGTCTTGATTGCTTTTTATCCTTTGCTGTATCAATTAAAATGCCTGTGATACAATGAATGGTGAATAAATGTGAGGTTATCCACTTTGGTACCAAAAACAGGAACCAAGATCATTAGCTGAGTGGTGATCGATTTGGAAGGGGGGAGGTGCAACGAACCCTGTGTGTCTTTGTACACTGATCACTGAGAGCAAGCATGCAGGTGCAGCAGGCAGTCAAGAAAGCAAATGGTATGTTGGCTTTCATAGTGAGAGGATTCAAATACAACAGCTGCAACTGTGTAGAGCCCTGGATAAACCACGCCTGGAGTATAGTGTGCAGGTTTAGGTCTCCTTATCTGAGGAAGGATGTTCTCGCTATAGAGGCAATACCCCAAAGGTTTACCAGACTGAGTCATGAGCTGGCAGGACTGGCTGGGGTGCTGTTTGGAGAGTCAGTGATGGGTTGAATGGCCGCTGTCTGGCTTTTTCTCACCACCTTTCTTCGATAGTGGCACCACCTTAGCCAGCCTCCAGTTCTTAGCCATTAAAAGCAGTTAAGGCAAAAACATTGAATGCTTTCAAGAAGGGATTAGATATAATCATAGAGTCCCAGAGATGTACAGCATGGAAACAGACCCTTCGGTCCAACCCGTCCATGCCGACCAGATATCCCAACCCAATCTAGTCCCACCTGCCAGCACCCGGCCCATATCCCTCTAAACCCTTCCTATTCATACACCCATCCAAATGCCTCTTAAATATTGCAATTATACCAGCCGCCACCACTTCCTCTGGCAGCTCATTCCATGCACATACCACCCTCTGCATGAAACAGTTGCCCCGTAGATTTCTTTTATATCTTTCTCCTCTCACCCCTAAACCTATGCCCTCTAGTTCTGGACTCCCCGACCCCAGGGAAAAGACTTTGCCTATTTACCCTATCCATGCCCCTCATAATTTTGTAAACCTCTATAAGGTCACCCCTCAGCCTCCGATGCTCCTGGGAAAACAGCCCCAGCCTGTTCAGCCTCTCCCTGTAGTTCAAGTCTTCCAACCCTGACAACATCCTTGTAAATCTTTTCTGAACCCTTTCAAGTTTCACAACATCTTTCTGATAGGAAGGAGACCAGAATTGCACGCAATCTTCCAACAGTAGCCATTCTTATTTTTCTTAGAGCTAAAGGGTATTGGGACAAAACAGGAATAGGATGATCAGACATAATCCTATTGAATGACATGGACGGGTTGGACCGAAGTGTCTGTTTCCATGCTGTACATCTCTATGACTCTATAATGACAGAGGTGGGGGGGGTCGATGGGCCGAATGGCCTGTGCCTGCTCCTATTTTGATGTCTCAACTCCCAGAATTGTTTCCCTATTTCTTTTCCATCAGGTGTTATCTAACTCCGACATTTCTGTTTCTATTTGTAAAGAATTAAATGGGACCAATTCTGTGTGATGTTATAGTGTGAAATACAAGGGTTTCTGATTCATCCATAGGAAATATATTTGGAGAACCTATCATCTGACGTTTAATGGAGAGAAACTGACTGATGACAAGATGAAACTGAAAGAGTGAGTATTACCAAGATAACGGTATATGGTTTTCCTTTGGAAGGCTTCCTACTTGCCAGAGTGGCTTTATATTAGTGTTTCGAGTACATTTCAAAGATGCATACACCTTCTCAAGGGTCATTTTATAAAGAAGAGGAAATACTTTGCAGGAGATGGTGAAAGTATCCGAGGGCAGAGCATCATAGAGCTGCACAGTGTGGAAACAGACCCTTCGGTCCGACTCATCCATGCTGACCAGATGTCCTAAATTAATCCAGCCCCATTTACAAGCACTTGGTGACAAGAATGCAAAAGGAAATTAGTACAGGATGCTGGCAAATCTTAAAAAAACAGAAAATGTTGGAAATACTGAACAGATTAGATGGTACCCAAAGAGGGAGAGAGAGAGAGAGAGAGAGATAAGCAAGAGTTAACATACCAGATTATTAATCTTTTCATCAAAACTGGGAAACATTAAATGTATAACCGGTTTTGAGCAAGTACAGAGGGAGTAGAAGGGGGAAGAAACAAAATGGAAGATCTTTGATAAGGTGGAAAGTTTTGGAGATAAAATGACAAAAAAGAGATTGTTCAGAGCAAAAGAAGGTGGTAATGGGAGAAGCAGAGAATGGGTGTCTTGTGTGGGTTCATTTGGCAGCAGCAAATTTATTACCAACCCTTTTTAGATTAGATTAGATTACTTACAGTGTGGAAACAGGCCTTTCGGCCCAACAAGTCCACACCGACCCGCTGAAGCGCAACCCAACCAGACCCATTCCCCTACATTTACCCCTTCACCTAACACTACGGGCAACTTAGCGTGGCCAATTCACCTAACCTGCACATTTTTGGACTGTGGGAGGAAACCCAGGCAGACACCCTTGTTACCTGTGAAGAGCATGGCAGCAGATGTTATGACCTGGAACTGTTGAACTCATTGTTGACTTTAGAAAACGGTAAAACGCTTAATCTCCTTGAGCTCCCATTGAGAATGAAAGAATATTGGTTATAAGATAAATGTTGGACCTTCTTCAACAAAGCATAAGAATATAGTGTACTGTCAGCGACATGTTTGGCGGAGGCTAAAAGTTGAAGATTGCCTCGTTTTGTTTCAAGTATATTCCAAATTGCTGCAGTGTGCTCTCAACGGGTAGATATTAGGGTAAGAAAATGATAGAAGCCTCCTTCATAGACTGGGTGAAACTGACCAGATAAGATATAAAGCAATTATAAATGTCAGATCGAATGAAGAGTCATCTGGACTCGAAACGTTACCTTGCTCTCTCTCCATTGATAATGTCTGACATGCTGTGATTTCCAGCATTTGTTATTTTCAGTACAGATACCAGCATCTGCAGTAATTTGCTCCTATAAATGTCTGAGGTATGGGATTGCATCACCCTGCATAGAAATTCCAACGAAGCAGTTTAGATTCGGGTCAGCAAGAATCTCAAGAAGCCCATGTATGCATAACATTTTTGCTGCAGTTGAACAAGCTGAAACTTCAGGTTCTCTGTTCAGAATATCAGTACGTCTCCAACCAGGGCGATCCTACCTTCTGGTGCGTTAGTTTCTCTGGGAGGGAGTAAAGCAGCCCACAGTAACTGATCTGTTTGTTATGTCCCGTTAATGATATAAGCTGGCTGGAAGATCTTCGGTTATGCTTGGTATGCTGCACATCAAGTTGGATTTTGGAGACTGTCACTAACCGTTCCATGCCTCAATTATCAAACATATTATCATGAAAATAACTCAACGCGAAACATGTAATACTGGAGATACAAGTTTTGCAATATCTGTGAAGAAAGAAACAGAGTTACAATTCAAGTCCAATGTGATTTCCTTAGAGTCAAATTGGGCTTGATGCATTAACCTATCTCCCTCTCTCCCCATTATGCTGCCAGACCTGCTGAGTCACTCCAATAGTTTGTTTAGTTTCATTTCTCAACCAGTATGTTTCTCTATACATTTTTTGATTTTATTAAACTCTTAAGAAGCATGCTTCACTGTTTGCCTTTCGTATTGTTGGTTGCAGCTCAAAAAATTGTTTTTCAATGTTAATAGACAACTAACAGTGCCCTTGAGTAACACTAGTTAATATGTAGTGAGACCTAAAGTTGTCTCATAAGCAGATGTTCTCTTGCTACTTATTATGTTTTTTGGAAGGTTTGAAACAAATATAAAGCAAATGCATAAGCATATGTGGTTAAATTGAAGGTTACACTATTATTAATTAACTTCAATGAAATGAATCAAACCTCTTTATTCTGTCTATAATTGTGTTTGGACAGAAGCCCCCAGTATGTATACATGAGGTTTAAGATCAGATTGCCTGTTTTGTTGACTCTGTCAATGCTGACATTGCTGCAAACACTGATAGGAAGATACAATTTTCCATCTGGTATCTGTGGCTGGCATTCGTAGAATCATAGAGTCCCTACAGTGTGCAAACAGGCCCTTCAGCAAGTCCACACCGACCCTCCGAAGAGTATCCCACCCAGACCCATTCCCCTCCCCTATTATCCCATATTTACTCCTGACTAATGCACCTAACCTACACATCCCTGAACACTGTGACAATTTAGCATGGCCAATTCACCTAACCTGCACATCTTTGGACAGTGGGAGGAAATCAGAGCACCCAGAGGAAACCCACACAGACACTGGGAGAATGTGCAAACTCCACAGTCACCCAGTGCGGGAATTGAATCCGGATCCCTGTCGCTGTGAGGCAGTAGTGCTAACCACTGAGTCGCTCTGCCACCTCTGATCTGTTGGCTAATGCACAAACCCATGTGTTACCCAACACTGAGAGGCAGAACTTGTGAGCAGGAAATTATTATCTGATTCTAAACTTTAAACTTTTTATTTACAGTTACGGTATAAGGAATCGAGATGAAGTCACCTTCATAAAAAAACTTCGAAAAAAATAAAGGTTGGTACTCTGTCATAGAGGTGTACAGCACGGAAACAGACCCTTTAGTCCAACTCGTCTATGCCAACCAGATATCCCAACCTAATCTAGTCCCATTTGCCAGCACTTGGCCCATATCTCTCTAAACCCTTCCTATTCATATACCCTTCCTGATTAGTAGTTTTGGTCTTAATTTCCCAGTTTTAGTCCAGATGGAAAACTTCACATAAAGTGTCTCTGCCTTTTCCGTGCAACTTCTCAAGAATTCTTTCTTGTTCGTAACCAATTATTCCATAAGCACACCACATCCCAAGGAATTCAGGCCCAGGATGACATAATACAGTTAGTGTTCATAGTGTCTCCATTTAAAAATCCCTCGTTGAATTATAATACAGTACAATAGTATATAATCATATTTTTAAAATGGCTGAGTGCCCCCTCATTATTGACTGAGTGAAAAAGATAATTTGACCAACACTCAAGAGCTACCTCAGGAGCTCAGCAAGTTTACCCAGAACCTGACAGAAAAATACAGGCTAGTCCCAGGTTCCTGCTTGGACCTCGATCAAGGTGCCAGTAGGATTCCAGTACTTGCTGAGGGTTCTTGTGCTTGATCACTGACTTGTCAAATGTGCTGCCTTTTAAAACACCATCCAGCTCACAGTTAACATAAATGGGATGGCAAAATGGTATTCACCTTCCTGCAAGTTGGGATTTGATTCATGACAGAAAAATCAGACTCACGTTGTTCAGCGCTTGTCTCGGTTTGTCTTGTGACAATAGCCATCTTTTTCCCATCTGCTTTGGTGTCAAAAAATACCTGATAGTTAAATTTTTAAACCTTGACTATAAATGTGACCTGGATGTCTCTGACTTTCCCGTGCTATTGATAACCTGAAAATGAGGTATGCTTCAAAATGGAGGAAGTGAAACAGATTCACAATTTTAACTTTGTCTCTGTGCGTTGTTTCTAGTTCTGCAGAAATATCTCCTAAAATTGTTTGACGTCCAGCTGTGAACTCACTGAAAGTACTGAAAGAAAGATGAATCTTGCCACAGTTCACCTCTTAACTTTACCTGGACATTGTAAACGTTCCTCAGGCAGTGAATTCTAACTTCTGCCTCTGAAGTCAGTTCAAAATATTTAGAACGATTCAGCTGAAGTTATGAAGGACATTGGCGAGATTTTGTAAATGCTGCATAGTTACTAAAGAATAAGGAAATACTGTGTAGAGGAATTCCTATACTCGAGAATGATTAGAATGTCAGACTCGCTACCACAGGAATTGGTTGAGGCAAATAGTTTACTGACTGTTTTCAAAAGGAAACTGATAAGGACATGAGAGTAAAGGCAATAGAAATAGATTGAAATGAAGAAGTCAGGCTGTTAGACTCATGCTGAGTATAGTATGAACAGAGTTGAGCTGAATGGCCTGTTTCAGTAAATCTGTGTTATTTTGCTAGAAACATAAGCCCAAATCTTCTGTCAATTGGAATCGCTATTTCCGACCCAGATCAGACTACAGGTTACTCACTTACCTTTCTGTGATAATACTGGTGCAGAATCGATCATAAGAGTTAGCCATACGGGCAGCATCAAAGAGGGTCATCGTAAAAACCACATCTTCCTTTTCATGGTGATAGCTGTCATATTTGGTGAGAGAACACACTTTATCAATCCCAAAGCCATGTTGGCACCTACTGAGGTTATGGCCATAGGAGAAAGATGCCAGGTGAGTGAGGAGATACAGGTGCCACCTAGGCAAGGGCTGTCAGCTGGGTGAGGGGGTGCAGGGGCCTATGGGGAAAAGGGGTGTCAGCTGGGTGAGGGGGTACAGGGGCCTGTGGGGAAAAGGGGTGTCAGCTGGGTGAGGGGTGTAGGGAGGAGAATGGGTGCAGGGAGATGTCAGGTAGAGTTGGGTGTCAACAGATGTAGGTCAGTCAAATGCCTACTGTGAGGAGGGAGCCCACATGTCTGTGTAAATAGAAAGAGTTGTCAGATGGTGAGGAGTGAGCGGTCTGTTGGGTGTCCAGGATTTGAAGATGTTAGTTGATTGAGTGTCGGTTGGGCTGTGGGGTGTTATTTGTCATGTATTGATGGGGAGGATAGTCATAGGATCATACAGAACGGAAACGGACCCTTGGGTCCAACCTATCCACACCGCCAAGTTTTCCCAACCTGAACTGGTCCATTTTCCTGCATTTGGCCCATATCCCTCTAAACCTTTCCGAACCATGTACCTGTGCAAATGTCTTCTAAATGTTGTAACTGTACTCACCTCTGACCACTTTCTCTGGCAGCTCATTCCATACATGCACTACCCTCTATGAGAAAATGTTGTCTCTCCAGTCACTTTTAAATCTTTCCCATTTCACTTTAAATCTATTCCCCTACCTTTGGAAAAAGAATTTGGCTGTTCACCTTACTTATATCCCTCATGATTTTATAAACCTCTGTAAGATCACCCCTCAGCCTCCAACGCTCCAAGCAATAAAATCCCGTCCTATCCTGTCTCTCCCTATAACTCATAGCTTGCAATCCCAGAAACAACCTTGTACATTATGTCTGCATCGTCTCAGGTTTAACAACACTTTTCCTCTGGCAGAATTGCACAAATGGCTTCATCAATGTCACAGTGTATGTGTGGGGTTGTGTTTGTGTGTGGTGTGGGTGCGCAAGCGTGTGATTGTGGGTGTGCGCTCGGGTGTGTGATTGTGGGCGTGCGTGCATGGGTGTGATTGTGTGTGGGGGTGCAAGGGCGGGTGTGTGATTGTGGGGGTGCGCGCATGAGTGTGATTGTGTGTGGGGGTGCGAGCTCGGGTGTGCAATTGTGTATGGGGGTGCACGCACGGGTGTGTGATTGTGGGGGTGCGTGCTCGGGTGTGTGATGTGTGTGGGGGTGCACGCTCGGGTGTGTGATTGTTTGTGGGGGTGCGTGCTCGGGTGGGTGATTGTGGGGATGTGTGCTTGGGTGTGATTGTGTGGGAGTGTGCGTGTTCGGATGTGTGAATGTGGGGGTGCGCACGTGGATGTGATTGTGTGGGGGTGTGTGCTCGGGTGTGTGATTGTGGGGGGGCTCACGTGGGTGTGATTGTGTGGGGGCGTGTGCTCGGGTATGTGATGTGTGTGGGGGGGTGCGTTCGGGTGTGATTGTGGGGGTGCGCGCGTGGGTGTGATTGTGTGGGGGTGCGTGCTCGGGTGTGTGATTGTGGGGGTGTGTGTATGTAATTGAGGGTGCGTGCTCAGGTGTGTGATGTGTGTGGGGTGCGCGCTTGGGTGTGTGATTGTGGGGGTGTGTGCATGGGTGTGATTGTGTGTGGGGTGCACGCTCGGGTGTGTGATGCGTGTGGGGTGCGCGCTCGGGTGTGTGATTATGGGGGTGTGTGCTTGTGTGTGGGGTGTGCGCTCGGGTGTGTGATTGCGTTTGGAGGTGCGCGCTCGGGTGTGTGATTGCGTGTAGGGGTGCATGCTCGGGTGTGTGATTGTGCGTGGGGGTGTGTCATTGCGTGTAGAGGTGTGCACTCGGGTGTGCGATTGTGTGTGGGGGTGCACACTCGGGTGTGATTGTGTGTAGGGGTGTGTGCTCAGGTGTGTGATTGTGTGTGGGGGTGCGAGCTCGGGTGTGTGATTGTGGAGGTGCACGCACGGGTGTGTGATTGTGAGTGGGGTGCGTGCTCGGGTGTGAGATTGTGGAGGTGCGTGCTCAGGTGTGTGATTGCGTGTAGGGGTGCGCGCTCGGGTGTGTGATTGTGTGTGGGGGTGCGTGCTCAGGTGTGATTGCGTGTAGGGGTGCGTGCTCGGGTGTGTGATGTGTGTGGAGGTGCGCGCTCGGGTGTGATTGCGTGTAGGGGTGCGCGCTCGAGTGTGTGATTGTGTGTGGGGGTGCGTGCTCGGGTGTGTGATTGTGTGTGGGGGTGCGCGCTCGAGTGTGTGATTGTGTGTGGGGGTGCGTGCTCGGGTGTGTGATTGTGTGTGGGGGTGCGTGCTCGGGTGTATGCTTGTGTGTGGGGGTGCATGCATGGGTGTGTGATTGTGAGGGTGCGCGCACGGGTATGTGATGTGTTGTGGGGGTGCGTGCACGGGTGTGTGATGTGTGTGGGGGCGCACTCGTGGGTGTGTGTGATTGTGTCTGGGGGTACGCGTGCATGTGATTATATGTGGGGGGTGCGCGTTTGTGGTGTGTGTGTGTTTGGTGTGCATTTGGGGGGAGTGTGTGGGTTTGTGGTGCATGTGTGGGTTTGTGGCATGTGTTTGTGTGTGGGTTTGTGGGGTGTGTGTGGGGGGATGGGCGTTCGTGGGGGAGGTTTGTGGTATGTGTTTGGGGGGTTGTGGTTTGTGGTGTGTGTGTTTGGTGTACATGTAGAGGGGTGGGTTTGTGGGGTGTGTGTGGATTTGTGGTGTGTGTGTGTGTTTGGTGTGCATGTGGGGTGATTTGAGGTGTGTGTGTGTTTGGTATGCTTGTGGGGGTGTGTGAGTTTGTGATGTGTGTGTGGTGTGCATGTGGGGTTTGTGGTGTGTGGGTTTGGTGTGTATGGAGTGCGTGTAGGGTTGTGGTTGTGTGTCTGTGTTTGTGCATGTGGGGTGTGTGGGTTTGTGTGTGTGTGTGGTTGGTATGCATGTGGGGTGTGTGTGGGTTTGTGGTGTGTGTGTGTGCGGTTGGTATGCATGTGGGGTGTGTGTGGGTTTGTGATGTGTGTGTTTGGTGTGCATGTGGGGGTTGTGTAGGTTTGTGGTGTATGTGTGGGTTTGTGTTGTGTGTTTGTAGGAGGGGAGTTTGTGGTGTGTGTGTGTGGAGGGGTTTGTGGTGTGTGTGGGGGGGATTTGTAGTGTGTGTATTTGGGACGGTTTGTGGTTTGTGTGTATGGGGGGTTTGTGGTGTGTGTTTGGGGGGGTTTGTGGTGTGTGTTTGGGGAGGGTTTGTGGTGTGTGGGGGGCATTGTGGTGTGTGTGGTGGTTTGTGGTGTGTGTTGGGGAGGGTTTGTGATGTGTTGGGGGCATTGTGATGTGTGTGGGGGTTTGTGATGTGTGTTTGGGGGGAGGTTTGTGGTGTGTTTTTGGGGAGGGTTTGTGGTGTGTGGGGGGCGTTGTGTGTGTCGGGGGGATTTGTGGTGTGTATGTGGGGGTTTGTGATGTGTGTGGGGTGTGTGTGGGTTTGTGTTGTGTATTTGTGGGAGGGGAGTTTGTGGTGTGTGTGTGGGGAGTTTGTGGTGTGTGTGTGTGTGTGGGGGGGATTTGTGGTGTGTGTATTTGGGAGGGTTGTGGTGTGTGGGGGGCGTTGTGTGTGTGGGGGGGGTTTGTGATGTGTGTTTGGGGGGGAATTGTGTGTGTGTGTGGGGGGGGTTTGTGATGTGTGTGTGGGGGGTTTTGTGATGTGTGTTTGGGGGGGTATTGTGTGTGTTTGGGGGGGTATTGTGTGTGTGTGGGGTGGTTTGTGATGTGTGTTTGGGGGGAGTTTGTGGTGTGTGTGCGTGTGTGTGGGGGGGTGTTTGTGGTGTGTGTGTGTGTGTGTGTGTGTGTGTGTGTGTGTGTGGGGAGTTTGTGGTGTGGGGGGGTTTGTGCTGTGTGTATGGGGACATTGTGGTGTGTGTTGGGAGGGAATTGTGTGGGGGTGGTTTGTGATGTGTGTTTGGGGGGGGTTTGTGGTGTGTGTGCATGTGTGTGGGGGGGTGTTTGTGGTGTGTGTGTGTGTGTGTGGGAGGGGAGTTTGTGGTGTGTGGGGGGGTTTGTGCTGTGTGTATGGGGACATTGTGGTGTGTGTGAGTGGGGGGTTTGTGGTGTATGTTGGGGGGGAGTGTGGGGGGTTTGTGATGTGTGTGGGGAGGTTTGTGTTGTGTGGGATGGTTTGTGGTGTGTGTGTGGAGGGGGCGTTGTGTGTGTGTGGGGGGGTCTGTGGTGTGTGTGTGGGGGGATTTGTGGTGTTGTATGGGGGGGATTTGTGGTGTGTGTGTGGGGGGGTTTGTGATGTGTGTTTGGGGGGGAATTGTGTGTGTGTGGGGGGGTTTGTGGTGTGCGTGCGTGTGTGTGTGGGGGGTGTTTGTGGTGTGTGTGTGTGTGTGGGAGGGGAGTTTGTGGTGTGTGGGGGGGGTTTGTGCTGTGTGTATGGGGACATTGTGGTGTGTGTGAGCGGGGTGTTTGTGATGTATGTTGGGGGCAGTGTGGGGGGTTTGTGATGTGTGTGGGGAGGTTTGTGTTGTGTGGGATGGTTTGTGGTGTGTGTGTGTGGGGGGGGTCTGTGGTGTGTGTGTGTGTGGGGGGTCTGTGGTGTGTGTGTGTGGGGGGGTTTGTGGTGTGTGTGGGGGGGGTTTGTGGTGTGTGTGGGGGGGGGTTTGTGGTGTGTGTGGGGGGAATTTTGTGGTGTGTGTGTTTGTATGTGTGTGTTTGTGGGGTGTGTGTGTGTGTGGGAGGGGAGTTTGTGGGGTGAGTGTGGGGAGGGTTTGTGGTGTGTGTTTGGGGGGGGTTGTGGTGTAAGTGGGGGGGGGTTTGTGGTGTATGTGTGGGGGGTGTTTGTGGTGTAAGTGAGGGGGGTTTGTGGTGCGTGTTTGAGGGGGGTTTGTGGTGTGTAGGAGGTGGTTGTGGTGTGTGTGTGGGAGGGGTTTGTTGTGTGGGTAGGGGGTTGTATGTGTGGGGGGGTGTTTGTGGTGTGTGTGGGGGGAATCTTGTGGTGTGTGTGTGGGGGGGTGTTTGTGGTATGTGTGGGAGGGTTTGTTGTGTGTGTGGGAGGGGTTGTGTGTGTGGGTTGTAGTGTGTGTGTGTGGGGGCGGTGTTTATGGTGTGTGTGGGGGAGTTGTGTGTGTGTGTGTGGGGGGGTTGTGGTGTGTGGGTGTGGGTGCGTGGTGTTTGTGGGGTGTGTGTGGGAGGGGTTGTGTGTGTGTGGGGGGGGATTGTGGTGTGTGGGTTTGGGGGGTGGTGTTTGTGGTGTGTGTGGGGGGAGGCTTGTGTGTGTGTAGGGAAGGGGTTTGTGTGTGGAGGGGTTTCTATGGTGTGTGTGTGGGGGGTGTGCATGGGTGTGGTATGTGTGGGAGGGTTTGTGGTGTGTATGTGTGGGTTATTGTGTGTGGGAGTTTGTGGGCTGTGTGTGGGGGGGTTGTGTGTATATGGGGGGAGTTTGTGGTGTGTGTGGGGGAGGGTTGTGTATGGGGGGGTGTTTGTGGTGTGTGTGGGGCGGGTTTGTGGTGTGCGTGTGTGGGGGGGGTGTTTGTGGTGTGTCGGGGGAGTTTGTGGTGTATGTGTGGGAGGGGAGTTTGTGATGTGTGTGGGGGGGAGTTTGTGGTGTGTGTGGGGGGGAAATGTGTGTGTGTGGGGAGGGGTTTGTGGTGTGTGTGTGGGAGGGTGTTGGTGGAGTGTGTGTGGGGAGGGGTTTGTGTTGTGTGTGTGGGGAGCGGTTTGTGTTGTCTGTGTGGGGAGGGTTTATGGTGTGTGTGGGGGGAGATGGTGTGTGTGTGGGGAGAGTTTGTGGGGTGTGTGTGGGGGGAGTTTGTGGGATGTGTGTGGTTTGTGGTGAATGTGTGGGGGGGCTTGTGTGTGTGGGGGAGCATGTGGTGTATGGGGGGGATTTGTGGTGTGTCTGTTGGGCAGGGGTTTGTGGTGTATATGGGGGCGTTTTGGTGTGTGTGTAGGGGGGGTTTGTGGTGTGTTTGGTATGTGTGGGTATGTGGTGTGTGTGTGGGGGGAGTTGTGGTGTGTGTGTCGGGATGGGGTTTGTGGTGTATATGGGGGTTGTGGTGTGTGTGTGGAGATGGGTTTGTGGTGTGTGTGGGTGGGGTTTGAGGTGTATGTGGGGATGGGTTTGTGGTGTGTGTGGGTGGGGTTTGAGGTGTATATGGGGGGGTTGTGGTGTGTGTGAGGGGCTTTATGGTGTGTTTGCTGTGCGTTTGTGGTGTGTGTGTGTATTTGTGTGTGTGTAGGTTTGGTGTGCATGTGTGTGTATGGGTTTGAGGTATGTGTGGGGGTGTTTGTGGGGGCGTTTGTGGTGTGTATGGGGGATGTTTGTGGTGTGTATGGGGGAGGTTGTGGGGTGTGTGTATGGGGGAAGTTTGTGGGGTGTGTCTGTATGGGGGGAGGTTGTGGGGTGTGTGTATGGGGGGAGGTTGTGGGGTGTGTGTATGGGGGGAGTTTGTGGGTGTGTGTGTATGGGGGGAGGTTGTGGGGTGTATGTGTATGGGGGAAGGTTGTGGGGTGTGTGTGTATGGGGGAAGGTTGTGGGGTGTGTGTGTATGGGGGGAGGTTGTGGGGTGTGTGTGTGTATGGGGGAGGTTGTGGGGTGTGTGTGTATGGGGGAAGTGTGGGGTGTGTGTATGGGGGGAGTTTGTGGGTGGGTGTGTATGGGGGGAGGTTGTGGGGTGTATGTGTATGGGGGGAGGTTGTGGGGTGTATGTGTATGGGGGAGGTTGTGGGGTGTATGTGTATGGGGGAGGTTGTGGGGTGTATGTGTATGGGGGAGGTTGTGGGGTGTATGTGTATGGGGGGAGGTTGTGGGGTGTATGTGTATGGGGGAGGTTGTGGGGTGTATGTGTATGGGGGAGGTTGTGGGGTGTATGTGTATGGGGGGAGGTTGTGGGGTGTGTGTGTATGGGGGGAGGTTGTGGGGTGTATGTGTATGGGGGAGGTTGTGGGGTGTGTGTGTATGGGGGGAGTTTGTGGTATGAGTGTGGGGGTGGTTTTGTGGTGTGTGTGTGTGCGGGGGGGGGTTTGTGGTGTTTTTGTGGCGTGTGTGGGTTTGTGGTGAGTGTGGAGTGTGTGGGGGAGGTTTGTGATGTGTGTGTTTGGTGTGCATGTGGGGGTTGTGTGGGTTTGTGTTGTGTGTTTGTAGGAGGGGAGTTTGTGGTGTGTGTGGGGGGGGGTATGTGGTGTGTGTGTGTGGAGGGGTTTGTGGTGTGTGTGGGGATTTGTAGTGTGTGTATTTGGGAGGGTTTGTGGTTTGTGTGTATGGGGGGGGGTTTGTGGTGTGTATTTGGGGAGGGTTTGTGGTGTGTGTTTGGGGAGGGTTTGTGGTGTGTGGGGGGCATTGTGATGTGTGTGGGGGTTTGTGATGTGTGTTTGGGGGAGGTTTGTGGTGTGTTTTTGGGGAGGGTTTGTGGTGTGTGGGGGGCGTTGTGTGTGTTGGGGGGGTATGTGGTGTGTGTGTGTGGAGGGGTTTGTGGTGTGTGTGGGGGGGATTTGTAGTGTGTGTATTTGGGAGGGTTTGTGGTTTGTGTGTATGGGGGGGGTTTGTGGTGTGTATTTGGGGAGGGTTTGTGGTGTGTGGGGGGCATTGTGATGTGTGTGGGGGTTTGTGGTGTGTATTTGGGGAGGGTTTGTGGTGTGTGGGGGGCATTGTGATGTGTGTGGGGGTTTGTGATGTGTGTTTGGGGGAGGTTTGTGGTGTGTGTATTTGGGAGGGTTTGTGGGGGGCGTTGTGTGTGTGGGGGTTTGTGGTGTGTGTTGGGAGGGAATTGTGTGGGGGGGGTTGTGATGTGTGTTTGGGGGGGGTTTGTGGTGTGTGTGCATGTGTGTGTGGGGGTGTTTGTGGTGTGTGTGTGTGTGTGTGTGGGAGGGGAGTTTGTGCTGTGTGTATGGGGACATTGTGGTGTGTGTGAGTGGGGGGTTTGTGGCATATGTTGGGGGGGGAGTGTGGGGGGTTTGTGATGTGTGTGGGGAGGTTTGTGTTGTGTGGGATGGTTTGTGGTGTGTGTGGGGGGGTTTGTGGTGTGTGTGTGGGGGGGG
>NC_083420.1:62904761-62924761 GCF_020745735.1 Hemiscyllium ocellatum
GCGTGTGTGTGTGTGTGCGTGTGTCCCCCTCGCTGTGTGTGTGTGTGTGTGTGTGTCCCCTCGCTGCGTGTGTGTGTCCCTCCCTCACTTTGTGTGTGTGTGTCCCCCTCCTCGCTATGTGTGCGTGTGTGTCCCCCTCCTCGCTGTGTGTGTGTGTGTCCCTCCTCGCTGTGTGTGTGTGTGTGTGTGTGTGTGTCCCTCCTCCGTGTGTGCGTGTGTTTCCCACCCTCGTGTGTGTGTGTGTGTGTGTGTCCATCCCTCATTTTGTGTGTGTGTGTGTGTCCCTCCACGCTGTGTGTGTGTGTGTGTCCCTCCACGCTGTGTGTGTGTGTGTGTCCCTCCTTGCTGTGTGTGTGTGTGTGTGTGTTTCCCTCCCTGTGACGGAGCAGACTGCAGTCAGAGCTGCACGATTACATTGTGTGCGAATATGTCCGTCACTTGTTCTGTGTTTGTGTATGTGTGTATGCGTGTGTGTGTATAACTCCCCTCGCTGTGCGTGAGCGTGTCCCTCCGTCACTATGTGAGAGCATATTCCGCCCTCACTGTGTGTGTGTGCATTTCCCTTCCTCACTGTGTGTATGAGTTTGTGTGTGCATATGTCTGCATGTCACCCTCCATCACTTTCTGTGTGTCCCCTCGCTGTGTGTGTGTGTGTGTGTGTGTGTGCGCGTGCACCTCTTGCAATGTGTGACGTGATCCTCCCCTCACTCTGTATGTGTGTGTATGTGTATTACTCACTCACTATGTGTCTGTGTGACCCTCCCTCGCTCTGTGTGTGTGTCCCCCATCCCTCGCTCTGTGTGTGTGTCCCCTCCTCCTCGCTCTGTGTGTGTGTGTGTCCCCCTCGCTGTGTGTGTGTGTATGTGTGTGTGTGTGTGTGTGTGTGTGTGTGTGTGTGTCCCTCCTCGCTGGGTGTGTGTGTGTGTGTGTCCTCCTCCTTGCTGTGTGTTTGTGTGTGTGTGTGTCCCTCCTCGCTGTGTGTGTGTGTGTGTGTGTTTGTGATGTGTCCCTCCTCGCTGTGTGTGTGTGTGTGTGCGTGTCTCCTCGCTGTGTGTGTGTGTGTGTGTGTTTGTGATGTGTCCCTCCTCGCTGTGTGTGTGTGTGTGTGCGTGTCTCCTCGCTCTGTGTGTGTGTGTGTGTGTGTGTGTGTGTGTGTGTGTGTGTCCATCGCTGTGTGTGTGTCCCCCCTCCTCGCTATGTGTGTGTGTGTCCCCCTCCTCGCTGTGTGTGTGTCCCCCTCCTCGCTGTGTGTGTGTCCCTCCCTCATTTTGTGTGTGTGTGTCCCCTCCTCGCTGGCTCTGTGTGTGTGTGTGTGTGTGTCCCTCCTCGCTCTGTGTGTGTGTGTGTGTGTCCCTCCTCGCTCTGTGTGTGTGTGTGTGTGTGTGTGTGTGTCCCTCCTCGCTGTGTGTGTGTGTGTGTGTGTGTATCCCTCCTCGCTCTGTGTGTGTGTGTGTGTGTGTGTGTGTGTGTGTGTGTGTGTGTCCCCTCCTCGATGTGTGTGTGTGTCCCTCGCTGTGTGTGTGTCCCCCCTCCTCGCTATGTGTGTGTGTGTGTCCCCCTCCTCGCTGTGTGTGTCTGTCCCCCTCCTTGCTGTGTGTGTGTCCCTCCCTCATTTTGTGTGTTTGTGTCCCCTCCTCGCTGTGTGTGTGTGTGTGTGTGCGTGTCCCTCCTCGCTGTGTGTGTGTGTGTGTGTGTGTGTGTGTCCCCTCGCTTTGTGTGTGTGTGTCCCTCCTCGCTGTGTGTGTGTGTGTGTGTGTGTGTGTGTGTGTCCCCTCGCTTTGTGTGTGTGTGTCCCTCCTCGCTGTGTGTGTGTGTGTGTGTGTCTCTCCTCGCCCTGTGTGTGTGTGTCCCCCTCCTCGCCGTGTGTGTGTGTGTGTGTCCCTCCTCGCCGTGTGTGTGTCCCCCTCCTCGCCATGTGTGTGTGTCCCCCTAATCGCCGTGTGTGTGTGTGTCCTCCTCACTGTGTGTGTCCCCCTCCTCGCCGTGTGTGTGTGTCCCCCTCCTCGCCGTGTGTGTGTGTCCCCCTCCTCGCCGTGTGTATGCGTGTTTGTGTGTCCCCCTCCTCGCCGTGTGTGTGCGCGTCTGTGTCCCGCCATACCTCCCTGTGTGTGTGTGCGCGTGTGTGTGTCCCTCCCTCATTTTGTGTGTGTGTGTGCGCGTGTGTGTCCCCCCTCATTTTGTGTGTGTGTGTGCGCGCGTGTGTGTCCCCTATCCCTCGCTGTGTGTGTGTGTGTGTGTCCCTCCCTCATTGTGTGTGTGTGTGCGTGTGTGTCCCCCATCCCTCGCTGTGTGTGTGTGTGTGTGTGTGTGTGTGTGTCCCTCCCTCATTTTGTGTGTGTGTGTGTCCCCCTCCTCGCTGTGTGTGTGTGTGTGTGTGTGTGTGTGTGTGTGTGTGTGTCCCTCATTTTGTGTGTGTGTGTGCGCGCGTGTGTGTGTCCCCCATCCCTCGCTCTGTGTGTGTGTGTGTGTGTGTGTGTGTGTTTCCCTCCCTCATTGTGTGTGTGTGTGTGTGCGTGTGTGTCCCTCCCTCATTTTGTGTGTGTGTGTGCGCTTGTGTGTCCCCCCCATCCCTCGCTTGTGTGTGTGTGTGTGTGTGTGTGTGTGTGTGTCCCTCCCTCATTTTGTGTGGGCGCGCGCGCGTGTGTGTCCACCATCCCTCGCTGTGTGTGTGTGTCCCTCCCTCATTTTGTGTGTGTGCACGCGTGTGTCTCCCCATCCCTGGCTTGTGTGTGTGTGTGTGTACCTCCCTCATTGTGTGTGTGTGTGCGCGCATATGTGTGTCCCCCATCCCTCGCTGTGTGTGTGTGTCCCTCCCTCATTTTGTGTGTGTGTGTGTGTGTCCATCCCTCATTTTGTGCGTGTTTGTATGGGTGTGTGCGCGCTGGCGTATGTGTGTCCCCCATCCCTCGCTCTGTGTGTGTGTCCCTCCCTCATTGGGTGTGTGTGCGCGTATGTGTGTCCCCCATCCCTTGCTGTGTGTGTGTCCCATCCCTTGCTGTGTGTGTGTCCCATCCCTTGCTGTGTGTGTGTCCCTCCTCGCTGTGTGTGTCCCTCCTCGCTGTGTGTGTCCCTCCTCGCTGTGTGTGTGTCCCCCTCCTCGCTGTGTGTGTGTGTGTGTGTGTGTGTCCCTCGCTGTGTGTGTGTGTCCCCTCGCTGTGTGTGTGTGTGTGTGTGTGTCCCCTCCTCGCAGTGTGTGTGTGTGTGTGTGTGTGTGTGTGTCCCTCGCTGTGTGTGTGTGTCCCCTCGCTGTGTGTGTGTGTGTGTGTGTGTGTCCCCTCCTCGCTGTGTGTGTGTGTGTGTGTGTGTGTCCGTCGCTGTGTGTGTGTGTCGCTCCCTCATTTTGTGTGTGTGTGTGTGTCCCCCTCCTCGCAGTGTGTGTGTGTGCCCCCTTCCTCGATATGTGTGTGTGTGTGTGTCCCTCCTCGCTGTGTGTGTGTGTGTGTGTGTACCCTCGCTGTGTTTGTGTGTGTCCCCCTCATCGCTGTGTGTGTGTGTGTGTGTGTGTCCCTCCTCGCTGTGTGTGTGTGTGTATGTGTCCCTCCTCGCTGTGTGTGTGTGTGTGTGTACCCTCGCTGTGTTTGTGTGTGTCCCCCTCATCGCTGTGTGTGTGTGTGTGTGTGTGTGTCCCTCCTCGCTGTGTGTGTGTGTGTGTATGTGTCCCTCCTCGCTGTGTGTGTGTGTGTGTGTGTGTGTCCCTCCTCGTTGTGTGTGTGTGTCCCTCCTCGCTGTGTCTGTGTGTGTGTGTGTCCCTCCTCGCTGTGTGTGTGTGTGTCTCTCCTCGCTGTGTGTGTGTATGTGTGTGTGTGTGTCTGTGTGTGTGTGTGTCCCTCCTCGCTGTGTGTGTGTGTCTCCCTCCTCGGTGTGTGTGTGTGTCTCTCCTCGCTGTGTGTGTGTATGTGTGTGTGTGTGTCTGTGTGTGTGTGTGTCCCTCCTCGCTGTGTGTGTGTGTGTGTGTGTGTGTCTGTGTGTGTGTGTGTCCCTCCTCGCTGTGTGTGTGTGTCTCCCTCCTCGCTGTGTGTGTCTCTCCTCGCTGTGTGTGTGTATGTGTGTGTCTGTGTGTGTGTCCCCCTCCTCGCTGTGTGTGTGTGTGTCCCTCCCTCATTTTGTGTGTGTGTGTGTGTGTCCCCATCCTCGCTGTCTATGTGTGTGTGTGTGTGTGTGTGTGTCCCTCCTCGCTGTGTGTGTTTGTGTGTGTGTGTCCCTCCTCGCTCTGTGTGTGTGTGTGTGTGTGTGTGTGTGTGTGTGTCCCTCCTCGCTCTGTGTGTGTCCCCCTCCTCGCTGTGTGTGTGTGTGTCCCCCCCTCCTCGCTGTGTGTGTGTGTGTCCCCCTCCTCGCTCTGTGTGTGTGTGTGTGTGTCGCCCCTCGCTGTGTGTGTGTGTCCCTCCCTCATTTTGTGTGTGTGTGTGTGTCCCTCCCTCATTTTGTGTGTGTGTGTGTCCCTCTCCTCGCTGTGAGTGTGTGTGTGTCCCTCCTCGGTGTGTGTGCGTGTGTGTGTGTCCCTCCTCGCTGTGTGTGTGTGTGTGTGTCCCGTCGCTGTGTGTGTGTCCCCCTCCTCGCTGTGTGCGTGTGTGTCTCCCTCCTCGCTGTGTGTGTGTCCTCCCTCCTCACAGTGTGTGTTTGTCCCATCCCTCGCTGTGTGTGTGTGTTTGTGTGTATGAGTGTGCGTGTCCCTCCTCGCTGTGTGTGTGTGTGTCTGTGTGTTGTTGTCCCCCCCTCGCTGTGTGTGTGTGTGTGTGTCCCTCGTCGCTGTGTGTGTGTGTGTCCCTCGTCGCTGTGTGTGTGTGTGTCCCCTCCTCGCTGTGTGTGTGTGTGTGTGTCCCCTCCTCGCAGTGTGTGTTTGTGTGTGTGTGTCCCTCGCTCTGTGTGTGTGTGTGTGTGTGTGTGTGTGTGTCCCCCTCGCTGTGGGTGTATGTCCCTCCCTCATTTTGTGTGTGTGTGTCCCCCTCCTCGCTGTGTGTGTGTGTGTGTCCCTCCTCGCTGTGTGTGTCCGTGTGTGTGTGTCCCCCTCCTCGCTGTGTGTGTGTGTCCCTCATTGCTGTGTGTGTGTGTGTGTGTCCCTCCCTCATTTTGTGTATATGTGTGTGTGTGTCCCTCCTCGCTGTGTGTGTGTGTGTGTGTGAGTGTGTGTGCGTGTCCCGTCTCGCTGTGTGTGTGTGTGTGTGTGTGTGTGTGTGTGTGTGTCCCTCCTCGCTGTGTGTGTGTGTGTCCCTCCCTCATTTGGTGTGTGTGTGTGTGTGTGTGTCTGTGTGTGTGTGTCCCCCTCCTCGCTGTGTGTGTGTGTGTGTGTGTGTGTGTGTGTGTGTCCCTCCTCGCTCTGTGTGTGTGTCCCCCTCCTCGGTGTGTGTGTGTGTGTCCCCCTCCTCGGTGTGTGTGTGTGTGTGTCCCTCCTCGCTGTGTGTGTGTGTGTCCCTCCTCGCTGTGTGTGTGTGTCCCTCCCTCATTTTGTGTGTGTGTGTGCGCGTGTGTGTGTCCCCATCACTCGCTGTGTGTGTGTGTGTGTGTGTGTCCCTCCCTCATTGTGTGTGTGTGTGTGTCCCTCCCTCATTTTGTGTGTGTGTGCGCGCGTGTGTGTCCCTCCTCGCTGTGTGTGTGTGTGTGTGTGTGTGTGTGTGTGTGTGTGTGTGTGTGTCCCTCCTCGCTGTGTGTGTGTGTGTGTCCTCCTCCACGCTGTGTGTGTGTGCGTGTGTCTCCTCGCTGTGTGTGTGTGTGTGTGTGTGTGTGTGTCCCTCGCTGTGTGTGTGTCCCCCCTCCTCGCTATGTGTGTGTGTGTGTCCCCCTCCTCGCTGTGTGTGTGTGTGTGTGTGTCCCCCTCCTCGCTGTGTGTGTGTCCCTCCCTCATTTTGTGTGTGTGTGTCCCCTCCTCGCTGGCTCTGTGTGTGTGTGTGTGTGTGTCCCTCCTCGCTCTGTGTGTGTGTGTGTGTGTGTCCCTCCTCGCTGTGTGTGTGTGTGTCCTCCTCCTCGCTGTGTGTGTGTGTGTGTGTGTGTGTCTCCTCGCTGTGTGTGTGTGTGTGTGTGTGTGTGTGTGTGTGTGTGTCCCCTCCTCGATTTGTGTGTGTGTCCCTCGCTGTGTGTGTGTCCCCCCTCCTCGCTATGTGTGTGTGTGTGTCCCCCTCCTCGCTGTGTGTGTCTGTCCCCCTCCTTGCTGTGTGTGTGTCCCTCCCTCATTTTGTGTGTGTGTGTCCCCTCCTCGCTGGCTCTGTGTGTGTGTGAGTGTGTGCGTGTCCCTCCTCGCTGTGTGTGTGTGTGTGTGTGTCCCCTCGCTTTGTGTGTGCGTGTCCCTCCTCGCTGTGTGTGTGTGTGTGTGTGTCCCCTCGCTTTGTGTGTGTGTGTCCCTCCTCGTTGTGTGTGTGTGTGTGTGTCTCTCCTCGCCCTGTGTGTGTGTGTCCCCCTCCTCGCCGTGTGTGTGTGTGTGTCCCTCCTCGCCGTGTGTGTGTCCCCCTCCTCGCCATGTGTGTGTGTGTCCCCCTAATCGCCGTGTGTGTGTGTGTCCTCCTCACTGTGTGTGTCCCCCTCCTCGCCGTGTGTGTGTGTCCCCCTCCTCGCCGTGTGTATGTGTGTTTGTGTGTCCCCCTCCTCGCCGTGTGTGTGCGCGTCTGTGTCCCGCCATACCTCCCTGTGTGTGTGTGCGCGTGTGTGTGTCCCTCCCTCATTTTGTGTGTGTGTGTGCGCGTGTGTGTCCCCCCTCATTTTGTGTGTGTGTGTGCGCGCGTGTGTCCCCTGTCCCTCGCTGTGTGTGTGAGTGTGTGTCCCTCCCTCATTGTGTGTGTGTGTGCGTGTGTGTCCCCATCCCTCGCTCTGTGTGTGTGTGTGTGTGTGTGTGTGTGTGTGTGTGTGTCCCTCCCTCAATGTGTGTGTGTGTCCCTCCCTCATTTTGTGTGTGTGTGTGTGTCCCCCTCCTCGCTGTGTGTGTGTGTGTGTGTGTGCATTTGTGTGTCCTCCCCTCATTTTTTGTGTGTGTGTGCGCGTGTGTGTGTCCCCCATCCCTCGCTCTGTGTGTGTGTGTGTTTCCCTCCCTCATTGTGTGTGTGTGTGTGCGTGTGTCCCTCCCTCATTTTGTGTGTGTGTGTGCTTGTGTGTCCCCCCATCCCTCGCTTGTGTGTGTGTGTGTGTGTGTGTGTGTGTGTGTGTGTGTGTGTCCCTCCCTCATTTTGTGTGGGCGCGCGCGCGTGTGTGTCCACCATCCCTCGCTGTGTGTGTGTGTCCCTCCCTCATTTTGTGTGTGTGCACGCGTGTGTCTCCCCATCCCTGGCTTGTGTGTGTGTGTGTACCTCCCTCATTGTGTGTGTGTGTGCGCGCATATGTGTGTCCCCCATCCCTCGCTGTGTGTGTGTGTGTGTCCATCCCTCATTTTGTGCGTGTTTGTATGGGTGTGTGCGCGCTGGCGTATGTGTGTCCCCCATCCCTCGCTGTGTGTGTGTCCCTCCCTCATTTTGTGCGTGGTGTATGTGTGTGTGCGCGCTGGCGTATGTGTGTCCCCCATCCCTCGCTGTGTGTGTGTGTCCCTCCCCCATTGGGTGTGTGTGCGCGTATGTGTGTACCCCATCCCTCGCTGTGTCTGTGTGTGTGTCCCATCCCTTGCTGTGTGTGTGTCCCCCTCCTCGCTGTGTATGTGTCCCCCCCGCCATCGCTGTGTGTGTCCCCCCTCGTTGTGTGTGTGTGTGTGTCCCTCCTCGCTGTGTGTGTTCCTCCTCGCTGTGTGTGTGTCCCCCTCCTCGCTGTGTGTGTGTGTGTGTCCCTCCTCGCTGTGTGTGTGTGTGTGTGTGTGTGTCCCCTCGCTGTGTGTGTGTGTGTGTGTGTGTGTGTGTGTGTCCTCCTCGCAGTGTGTGTGTGTGTGTGTGTCTCGCTGTGTGTGTGTGTGTGTGTGTGTCCGTCGCTGTGTGTGTGTGTCGCTCCCTCATTTTGTGTGTGTGTCCCCCTCCTCGATATGTGTGTGTGTGTGTGTGTGTCCCTCCTCGCTGTGTGTGTGTGTGTGTGTGTGTGTGTGTGTGTGTGTGTGTCCCTCCTCGCTGTGTGTGTGTGTGTGTGTGTGTGTACCCTCGCTGTGTTTGTGTGTGTCCCCCTCATCGCTGTGTGTGTGTGTGTGTCTCCCTCCTCGCTGTGTGTGTGTGTGTATGTGTCCCTCCTCGCTGTGTGTGTGTGTGTGTGTGTGTGTGTGTGTGTGTATGTCCCTACTCGCTGTGTGTGTGTCCCTCCTCGTTGTGTGTGTGTGTCCCTCCTCGCTGTGTGTGTGTGTGTGTGTGTGTCCCTCCTCGCTGTGTGTGTGTGTGTCTCTCCTCGCTGTGTGTGTGTGTGTGTGTCTGTGTGTGTGTGTGTCCCTCCTCGCTGTGTGTGTGTGTCTCCCTCCTCGCTTTGTGTGTGTATGTGTGTGTGTGTGTCTGTGTGTGTGTGTGTCCCTCCTCGCTGTGTGTGTGTGTCTCCCTCCTCGCTGTGTGTGTGTGTGTGTGTGTGTGTCTGTGTGTGTGTGTGTCCCTCCTCGCTGTGTGTGTGTGTCTCCCTCCTCGCTGTGTGTGTCTCTCCTCGCTGTGTGTGTGTATGTGTGTGTGTGTGTCTGTGTGTGTGTGTCCCCCTCCTCGCTGTGTGTGTGTGTGTCCCTCCCTCATTTTGTGTGTGTGTGTGTGTGTGTGTGTCCCCATCCTCGCTGTCTATGTGTGTGTGTGTGTGTGTCCCTCCTCGCTGTGTGTGTTTGTGTGTGTGTGTCCCTCCTCGCTCTGTGTGTGTGTGTGTGTGTGTCCCTCCTCGCTCTGTGTGTGTCCCCCTCCTCGCTCTGTGTGTGTGTCCCCCTCCTCGCTGTGTGTGTGTGTCCCCCTCCTCGCTGTGTGTGTGTGTCCCCCTCCTCGCTGTGTGTGTGTGTGTGTCCCCCTCCTCGCTCTGTGTGTGTGTCGCCCCTCGCTGTGTGTGTGTGTCCCTCCCTCATTTTGTGTGTGTGTGTGTGTCCCTCCCTCATTTTGTGTGTGTGTGTCCCTCCTCGCTGTGTGTGTTCCTCCTCGCTGTGTGTGTGTCCCCCTCCTCGCTGTGTGTGTGTGTGTGTGTGTGTCCCTCCTCGCTGTGTGTGTGTGTGTGTGTGTGTGTGTGTGTGTGTGTGTGTCCCCTCCTCGCAGTGTGTGTGTGTGTGTGTCCCTCGCTGTGTGTGTGTGTGTGTGTGTGTGTGTGTGTCCCTCCTCGCTGTGTGTTGTTGTCCCCTCGCTGTGTGTGTGTGTGTGTGTGTGTGTGTGTCCCCTCCTCGCTGTGTGTGTGTGTGTGTGTGTGTGTCCGTCGCTGTGTGTGTGTGTCGCTCCCTCATTTTGTGTGTGTGTGTGTGTCCCCCTCCTCGCAGTGTGTGTGTGTGTGTGTCCCCTTCCTCGATATGTGTGTGTGTGTGTGTCCCTCCTCGCTGTGTGTGTGTGTGTGTGTGTACCCTCGCTGTGTTTGTGTGTGTCCCCCTCATCGCTGTGTGTGTGTGTGTGTGTGTCCCTCCTCGCTGTGTGTGTGTGTGTATGTGTCCCTCCTCGCTGTGTGTGTGTGTGTGTGTGTGTCCCTCCTCGCTGTGTGTGTGTGTGTGTGTCCCTCCTCGCTGTGTGTGTGTGTCCCCCTCCTCGCCATGTGTGTGTGTGTCCCCCTAATCGCCGTGTGTGTGTGTGTCCTCCTCACTGTGTGTGTCCCCCTCCTCGCCGTGTGTGTGTGTCCCCCTCCTCGCCGTGTGTATGTGTGTTTGTGTGTCCCCCTCCTCACCGTGTGTGTGCGCGTCTGTGTCCCGCCATACCTCCCTGTGTGTGTGTGCGCGCGTGTGTGTCCCTCCCTCATTTTGTGTGTGTGTGTGCGCGTGTGTGTCCCCCCTCATTTTGTGTGTGTGTGTGCGCGCGTGTGTGTCCCCTATCCCTCGCTGTGTGTGTGAGTGTGTGTCCCTCCCTCATTGTGTGTGTGTGTGTGTGTGTGTGTGTGTCCCTCCCTCAATGTGTGTGTGTGTCCCTCCCTCATTTTGTGTGTGTGTGTGTCCCCCTCCTCGCTGTGTGTGTGTGTGTGTGTGTGCATTTGTGTGTCCTCCCCTCATTTTGTGTGTGTGTGTGCGCGTGTGTGTGTCCCCCATCCCTCGCTCTGTGTGTGTGTGTGTATGTGTGTTTCCCTCCCTCATTGTGTGTGTGTGTGTGTGTGTGCGTGTGTCCCTCCCTCATTTTGTGTGTGTGTGTGCTTGTGTGTCCCCCCATCCCTCGCTTGTGTGTGTGTGTGTGTGTGTCCCTCCCTCATTTTGTGTGGGCGCGCGCGCGTGTGTGTCCACCATCCCTCGCTGTGTGTGTGTGTCCCTCCCTCATTTTGTGTGTGTGCACGCGTGTGTCTCCCCATCCCTGGCTTGTGTGTGTGTGTGTACCTCCCTCATTATGTGTGTGTGTGCGCGCATATGTGTGTCCCCCATCCCTCGCTGTGTGTGTGTGTGTGTCCATCCCTCATTTTGTGCGTGTTTGTATGGGTGTGTGCGCGCTGGCGTATGTGTGTCCCCCATCCCTCGCTGTGTGTGTGTCCCTCCCTCATTTTGTGCGTGTGTGTATGTGTGTGTGCGCGCTGGCGTATGTGTGTCCCCCATCCCTCGCTGTGTGTGTGTCCCCCTCCCCCATTGGGTGTGTGTGCGCGTATGTGTGTACCCCATCCCTCGCTGTGTCTGTGTGTGTGTCCCATCCCTTGCTGTGTGTGTGTCCCCCTCCTCGCTGTGTATGTGTCCCCCCCGCCATCGCTGTGTGTGTCCCCCCTCGTTGTGTGTGTGTGTGTGTCCCTCCTCGCTGTATGTGTTCCTCCTCGCTGTGTGTGTGTCCCCCTCCTCGCTGTGTGTGTGTGTGTGTCCCTCCTCGCTGTGTGTGTGTGTGTGTGTCCCCTCGCTGTGTGTGTGTGTGTGTGTGTGTGTGTCCTCCTTGCAGTGTGTGTGTGTGTGTGTCTCGCTGTGTGTGTGTGTGTCCGTCGCTGTGTGTGTGTGTCGCTCCCTCATTTTGTGTGTGTGTCCCCCTCCTCGCAGTGTGTGTGTGTGTGTGTGTGTGTCCCTCCTCGATATGTGTGTGTGTGTGTGTGTGTGTCCCTCCTCGCTGTGTGTGTGTGTGTGTGTGTGTACCCTCGCTGTGTTTGTGTGTGTCCCCCTCATCGCTGTGTGTGTGTGTGTGTCTCCCTCCTCGCTGTGTGTGTGTGTGTATGTGTCCCTCCTCGCTGTGTGTGTGTGTGTATGTCCCTACTCGCTGTGTGTGTGTCCCTCCTCGTTGTGTGTGTGTGTCCCTCCTCGCTGTGTGTGTGTGTGTGTGTCCCTCCTCGCTGTGTGTGTGTGTGTCTCTCCTCGCTGTGTGTGTGTATGTGTGTGTGTGTGTCTGTGTGTGTGTGTGTCCCTCCTCGCTGTGTGTGTGTGTCTCCCTCCTCGCTTTGTGTGTGTGTGTCTCTCCTCGCTGTGTGTGTGTATGTGTGTGTGTGTGTCTGTGTGTGTGTGTGTCCCTCCTCGCTGTGTGTGTGTGTCTCCCTCCTCGCTGTGTGTGTGTGTGTGTGTGTGTCTGTGTGTGTGTGTGTCCCTCCTCGCTGTGTGTGTGTGTCTCCCTCCTCGCTGTGTGTGTCTCTCCTCGCTGTGTGTGTGTATGTGTGCGTGTGTGTCTGTGTGTGTGTGTCCCCCTCCTCGCTGTGTGTGTGTGTGTCCCTCCCTCATTTTGTGTGTGTGTGTGTGTGTGTGTCCCCATCCTCGCTGTCTATGTGTGTGTGTGTGTGTGTGTGTCCCCATCCTCGCTGTCTATGTGTGTGTGTGTGTGTGTGTGTGTCCCCATCCTCGCTGTCTATGTGTGTGTGTTTGTGTGTGTGTGTCCCTCCTCGCTCTGTGTGTGTGTGTGTGTGTGTGTGTGTCCCTCCTCGCTCTGTGTGTGTGTGTCCCCCTCCTCGCTGTGTGTGTGTGTGTGTGTCCCTCCTCGCTCTGTGTGTGTGTCGCCCCTCGCTGTGTGTGTGTGTCCCTCCCTCATTTTGTGTGTGTGTGTGTGTCCCTCCTCGCTGTGTGTGTGTGTGTGTCCCTCCTCGCTGTGTGTGTGTGTGTGTGTGTGTCCCTCCTCGCTGTGTGTGTGTGTGTGTGTCCCCCGTCGCTGTGTGTGTGTCCCCCTCCTCGCTGTGTGCGTGTGTGTCCCTCCTCGCTGTGTGTGTGTCCTCCCTCCTCACAGTGTGTGTTTGTCCCATCCCTTGCTGTGTGTGTGTGTTTGTGTGTATGAGTGTGCGTGTCCCTCCTCGCTGTGTGTGTGTGTGTCTGTGTGTTGTTGTCCCCCCCTCGCTGTGTGTGTGTGTGTGTCCCCTCCTCGCAGTGTGTGTTTGTGTGTGTGTGTCCCTCGCTCTGTGTGTGTGTGTGTCCCTCCCTCGCTGTGTGTGTGTGTACGTGCCCCTTCCTCGCTGTGTGTGTGTGTGTGTGAGTGCGTGTCCCTTCCTCGCTGTGTGTGTGTGTGTGTGTGTGTGTGTGTGTATGTGTGGGCATGTCCTCCCCTCACTCTGTGTGTGCGTGTCCTTACCTCGCTGTGTCTGTGTGTGTGCGCGGATGCATTTCCCCCCTTCGCTGTGTGTGTCCGTGCCCCTCCCTCGCTGTGTGTGTGTATGTGTGTGTGTTTCCCTGCATTGTGCGTGTCCCTTCCTCGCTGTGTGTGTGTGTACGTGCCCCTTCCTCGCTGTGTGTGTGTGTGTGTGTGAGTGCGTGTCCCTTCCTCGCTGTGTGTGTGTGTGTGTGTGTGTGTGTGTGTGTGTATGTGTGGGCATGTCCTCCCCTCACTCTGTGTGTGCGTGTCCTTACCTCGCTGTGTCTGTGTGTGTGCGCGGATGCATTTCCCCCCTTCGCTGTGTGTGTCCGTGCCCCTCCCTCGCTGTGTGTGTGTGTATGTGTGTGTGTCTCCCTTCGCTGCATGTCTGTGCGTTTCCCTCGCTCGCTGCGTGTGCGTTTGTCTCTCCCTCGGTGTGTGTGCGTATCCCTCCCTCGGTGTGTGTGCGTGTCTCTTCCTCGTATGTGCGTGTCCCTCCCTCGCTATGTGTGTCTCCCTCACTGTGTGTGTGTGTTTGTGTGTGTGTGTGTCCCTTCGCTGCTTGCCCCTCCCTCGCTGTGTGTGTGCGTGTCCCTCCCTTGCTGTGTGTCTTCGTGTCCCTCCCTTGCTATGTGCTTGCCTGTCCCTCCCTTGCTCTGTGTGTGTGTGTGTGTGTGTGTGTGTGTGTGTGAGAGAGAGAGAGAGAGAGTGTCCTTTCGCTGCGTGTCTGTGCATATCTCTCCCTCGCAGTGTGTGTACGTGTCCCTCCCTCGCTCTGTGTGTGTGTCTCCCTCGCTGTGTGTTTGTCCCTCCCTTGGTGTGAGTGCGTGTCTCTTCCTCGTTGTGTGTGTGTATCACGTTCTTGCTGTGTGTGTACGTGTCCCTCACTCACTGTGTGCGAGCGAATGTCCCTCCCTCGCTGAGTGTGTGCGTGTCCCATCCCTCGCTCTGTGTGTGTGTCCCTCCTCGCTCTGTGTGTGTGTCCCATCCCTCGCTGTGTGTTTGTGTGTGTGTGTGTCCCTCCTCGCTGTGTGTGTGTCCCCCCCTCCTCGTTGCGTGTGTGTGTGTCCCCCTCCTCGCTGTGTGTGTGTGTGTGTGTGTGTCCCCTCCTCGCTGTGTGTGTGGGTGTGTGTGTTTGTCCCTCCCTCATTTTGTGTGTGTGTGGCCCCCCTCCTCGCTGTGTGTGTTTGTGTGTGTGTGTGTGTGTCCCTCCTCGCTGTGTGGGTGTGTGTGTGTCCCCTCCTCGCTGTGTTTGTGTGTCTGTGTGTGTGTGTGTTTGTCCCTCCCTCATTTTGTGTGTGTGTGGCCCCCCTCCTCGCTGTGTGTGTTTGTGTGTGTGTGTGTATGTGAGTGTGTGTGTGTGTGTGTCCCTCCTCGCTGTGTGGGTGTGTGTGTGTCCCCTCCTCGCTGTGTTTGTGTGTGTGTGTGTCCCCTCCTCGCTGTGTTTGTGTGTGTGTGTGTCCCCCACCCTCGCTGTGTGTGTGTGGTCCCACCACTCCTCGCTCTGTGTGTGTGTGTCCCCTCCTCGCTGTGTGTGTGTGTGTGTGCGTGTGTGTGTCCCTCCTCGCTGTGTGTGTGTGTCCCCTCCTCGCTGTGTGTGTGTGTGTGTGTGTCCCCATCGCTGTGTGTGTGTGTGTCCCTCCTCGCTGTGTGTGTGTGTGTGCTCCACCCCTCGCTCTGTGTGTGTGTCCCCCTCGCTGTGTGTGTGTGTGTGTGTGTGTGTCCCTCCTCGCTGTGTGTGTGTGTGTCCCTCCTCGCTGTGTGTGTGTGTGTGCTCCACCCCTCGCTCTGTGTGTGTGTCCCCCTCGCTGTGTGTGTGTGTGTGTGTCCCTCCCTCATTTTGTGTGTGTGTGTGTCCCTCCCTCATTTTGTTGTGTGTGTGTGTGTCCCTCCCTCCTTTTGTGTGTGTGTGTCCCTCCCTCATTTGTGTGTGTGTGTCCCTCCCTCATTTGTGTGTGTGTGTGTGTCCCTCCCTCATTTTGTGTGTGTGTGACCCCCCTCCTCGCTGTGTGTGTGTGCGTGTGTCCCCTCCTCGCTGTGTGTGTGTGTGTCCCCCCTCCTCGCTGTGTGTGTGTGTGTCCCCCTCGCTGTGTGTGTGTGTGTGTGTCCCTCCTCGCTGTGTGTGTGTGTGTGTGTCCCACCTCGCTGTGTGTCTCAACCCACCTCGCTGTGTGTGTGTGTGTGTGTCCCCTCATCGCTGTGTGTGTGTCCCCCCTCCTTGCTGTGTGTGTGTCCCCCTCCTCGCTGTGTGTGTGTGTCCCTCCCTCATTTTCTCACTTTGTGTGTGTGTGTGTGTGTGTCCCTCCTCGCTGTGTGTGTGTCCTCCCCCCTCCTCGCTGTGTGTGTGTGTGTGTCCCCCTCCTCGCTGTGTGTGTGTGTGTGTGTGTCCCCCTCCTCGTCGTGTGTGTGTGTGTCCCTCTCTTCTGTGTGTGTGTGTGTGTGTGTGTGTGTGTGTGTGTGTCCCTCCTCACCGTGTGTGTGTCCCCCTCCTCGCTGTGTGTGTGTGTGTGTGTCCCTCCTCGCTGTGTGTGTGTGTGTGTGTCCCTCCTCGCTGTGTATGTGTGTGTGTGTGTGTGTGTGTGTGTGTGTCCCTCCTCGCTGTGTGTGTGTGTCTCTCTCCTCGCTGTGTGTGTGTGTGTGTGTCCCTCCTCGCTGTGTGTGTGTGTGTCCCTCCTCGCTGTGTGTGTGTGTCTCCCTCCTCGCTCTGTGTGTGTGTGTGTCCCCCTCCTCGCTGTGTGTGTGTGTGTCCCTCCCTCATTTTGTGTGTGTGTATGTGTGTCCCCATCGTCGCTGTCTATGTGTGTGTGTGTCCCTCCTCGCTGTGTGTGTGTGTGTGTGTGTGTCCCTCCTCGCAGATTGTGTGTGTGTGTGTGTGTGTGTCCCTCCTCGCTGTGTGTGTGTGTCCCCCTCCTCGCTGTGTGTGTGTGTGTCCCCATCCTTGCTCTGTGTGTGTGTGTGTTTTCCCCTCCTCGCTGTGTGTGTGTGTGTGTGTGTCCCTCCCTCATTTTGTGTGTGTGTGTGTGTCCCTCCCTCATTTTGTGTGTGTGTGTGTGTCCCTCCTCGCTGTGTGTGTGTGTGTGTCCCTCCTCGCTGTGTGTGTGTCCCCCTCCTCGCTGTGTGTGTGTGTGTCCCTCCCTCATTTTATGTGTGTGTGTGTATGTGTGTGCTGTGTGTGTGTGTCCCATCCCTCGCTGTGTGTGTGTGTCCCTCCTCGCTGTGTGTGTGTCCCCCCTCCTCGCAGTGTGTGTTTGTCCCATCCCTCGCTGTGTGTGTGTGTGTGTGTGTGTGTGTGTGTGTGTCCCTCTTCGCTGTGTGTGTTTGTGTGTGTCCTCCTCGCTGTGTGTGTGTGTCCCCCTCCTCGCTGTGTGTGTGTGTGTCCCTCCATCATTTTGTGTGTGTGCGTGTGTGTGTGTCCCCATCCTCGCTGTGTGTGTGTGTGTGTCCCTCCTCGCTGTGTGTTTGTTTGTGTGTGTCCCTCCTCGCTGTGTGTGTGTATGTGTGTGTGTGTCCCTCCTCGCTCTGTGTGTGTGTGTGTGTGTGTGTGTCCCTCCCTCATTTTGTGTGTGTGTGTGTGTGTCCCTCCCTCATTTTGTGTGTGTGTGTGTGTGTGTGTCCCTCCTCGCTGTGTGTGTCCCTCCTCGCTGTGTGTGTCCCTCCTTGCTGTGTGTGTGTGTGTCCCTCCTCGCTGTGTGTGTGCCCCCCTCGCTGTGTGTGTGTGTGTCCCCCTCCTCGCTGTGTGTGTGTGTCCCTCCCTCATTTTGTGTGTGTGTGTGTGTGTCTGTGCTGTGTGTGTGTGTCCCATCCCTCGCTGTGTGTGTGTGTGTGTGTCCCTCCTCGCTGTGTGTGTGTCCCCCCTCCTCGCAGTGTGTGTTTGTCCCATCACTCGCTGTGTGTGTGTGTGTGTGTGTGTGTGTATATGTGTGTCCCTCCTCGCTGTGTGTGTGTGCACCCTCCTCGCTGTGTGTGTGTGTGTCCCCCTCCTCGCTGTGTGTGTGTGTGTGTCCCTCCCTCATTTTCTCATTTTGTGTTTGTGTGTGTGTCCCTCCTCGCTGTGTGTGTGTGTGTGTGTGTGTGTGTTCCTCCCTCATTTTGTGTGTGTGTGTGTGTCCCTCCCTCATTTTCTCATTTTGTGTTTGTGTGTGTGTCCCTCCTCGCTGTGTGTGTGTGTGTCCCCCTCCTCGCTCTGTGTGTGTGTCCCTCCTCTGTGTGTGTGTGTGTGTGTGTGTCCCTCCTCGCTGTGTGTGTGTGTGTGTGTGTCCCTCCTCGCTGGGTGTGTGTCCCTCCTCTCTGCGTGTGTGTGTCCCTTCCTCGCTGTGTGTGTGTGTGTCCCTCCTCGCTGTGTGTGTGTCCCTCCTCGCTGTGTGTGTGTGTATGTGTCCCCCTCCTCGCTGTGTGTGTGTGTGTGTCCCCCTCCCTCATTTTATTTGTGTGTCTGTGTGCGTGTGTATGTCTGTGTGTGTGTGTCCCCCACTCCTCGCTGTGTGTGTGTGTGTCCCATCCCTCGGTGTGTGTGTGTGTGTGTGTCCCATCCCTCGCTTTGTGTGTGTCCCCCCCTTCGCTGTGTGTGTGTGTGTCCTTCCTCGCTGTGTGTGTGTGTGTCCCTCCTCGCTGTGTGTGTGTACCTCCTCGCTGAGTGTGTGTTTGTGTGTGTGTGTCCCTCCTCGCTGTGTGTGTGTGTGTGTGTCCCTCCCTCATTTTGTGTGTGCGTGAGTGTGTGTGTGTGTGTCCCTCCTCGCTGTGTGTATGTCCCTCCTTGCTGTGTGTGTGTGTCTGTGTGTGTGTCCCCCCCTTCTCGCTGTGTGTGTGTGTCCCATCCCTCGCTGTGTGTGTGTGTGTGTCCTCCCCTCCTCGCTGTGTGTGTGTCCCCCCCTCCTCGCTGTGTGTGTGTGTGTGTGTGTGTGTGTGTCCCTCTCCTCGCTGTGTGTGTGTCCTCCCCTCCTCGCTGTGTGTGTGGCCACCCTCCTCGCTGTGTGTGTGTGTGTCCCTCCCTCATTTTCTCATTTCGTGTGTGTGTGTGTGTGTGTGTCCCCTCCTCGCTGTGTGTGTGTACCCACCCTCGCTGTGTGCGTGTGTGTGTGTCTCCTCGCTGCGTGTGTGTGTCCCCTCCTCGCTGTGTGTGTGTGTCCCCATCGCTGTGTGTGTGTGTGTCCCTCCTCGCTGTGTGTGTGTGTGTGTGCGTGTGTGTGTACCTCCTCGCTGTGTGTGTGTGTGTCCCATCCCTCGCTGTGTGTGTGTGTCCCTCCCTCATTGTGTGTGTGTATGCGCGTATGTGTGTGCCCCATCCCTCGCTGTGTGTGTGTGTGTGTGTGTCCCTCCCTCATTTTGTGTGTGTGCGCGTGTGTGTGTCCCCCATCCCTCGCTGTGTGTGTGTGTGTGTGTGTGTCCCTCCTCGCTGTGTGTGTGTGTATGTGTCCCCCTCCTCACTGTGTGTGTGTGTGTGTGTCCCCCTCCCTCATTTTATTTGTGTGTGTGTGTGTGTGTGCGCGTGTGTATGTCTGTGTGTGTGTGTCCCCCACTCCTCGCTGTGTGTGTGTGTGTCCCATCCCTCGGTGTGTGTGTGTGTGTGTGTCCCATCCCTCGCTTTGTGTGTGTCCCCCCCTTCGCTGTGTGTGTGTGTGTCCTTCCTCGCTGTGTGTGTGTGTGTCCCTCCTCGCTGTGTGTGTGTACCTCCTCGCTGAGTGTGTGTTTGTGTGTGTGTGTCCCTCCTCGCTGTGTGTGTGTGTGTGTCCCTCCCTCATTTTGTGTGTGCGTGAGTGTGTGTGTGTGTGTCCCTCCTCGCTGTGTGTATGTCCCTCCTTGCTGTGTGTGTGTGTCTGTGTGTGTGTCCCCCCCTTCTCGCTGTGTGTGTGTGTCCCATCCCTCGCTGTGTGTGTGTGTGTGTCCTCCCCTCCTCGCTGTGTGTGTGTGTGTGTGTGTGTGTGTGTGTCCCTCTCCTCGCTGTGTGTGTGTCCTCCCCTCCTCGCTGTGTGTGTGGCCACCCTCCTCGCTGTGTGTGTGTGTGTCCCTCCCTCATTTTCTCATTTCGTGTGTGTGTGTGTGTGTGTGTGTCCCCTCCTCGCTGTGTGTGTGTACCCACCCTCGCTGTGTGCGTGTGTGTGTGTGTCTCCTCGCTGCGTGTGTGTGTCCCCTCCTCGCTGTGTGTGTGTGTCCCCATCGCTGTGTGTGTGTGTGTCCCTCCTCGCTGTGTGTGTGTGTGTGTGCGTGTGTGTGTACCTCCTCGCTGTGTGTGTGTGTGTCCCATCCCTCGCTGTGTGTGTGTGTCCCTCCCTCATTGTGTGTGTGTATGCGCGTATGTGTGTGCCCCATCCCTCGCTGTGTGTGTGTGTGTGTGTGTGTCCCATCCCTCGCTTTGTGTGTGTCCCCCCACTTCGCTGTGTGTGTGTGTCCTTCCTCGCTGTGTGTGTGTGTGTCCCTCCTCGCTGTGTGTGTGTACCTCCTCGCTGAGTGTGTGTTTGTGTGTGTGTGTCCCTCCTCGCTGTGTGTGTGTGTGTGTGTGTGTGTGTCCCTCCCTCATTTTGTGTGTGCGTGAGTGTGTGTGTGTGTGTGTGTGTGTGTCCCTCTCCTCGCTGTGTGTGTGTCCTCCCCTCCTCGCTGTGTGTGTGTCCTCCCCTCCTCGCTGTGTGTGTGTCCACCCTCCTCGCTGTGTGTGTGTGTGTCCCTCCCACATTTTCTCATTTTGTGTGTGTGTGTGTGTGTCCCCTCCTCGCTGTGTGTGTGCACCCACCCTCGCTGTGTGCGTGTGTCTCCTCGCTGTGTGTGTGTGTCCCCTCCTCGCTGTGTGTGTGTGTGTGTCCCCATCGCTGTGTGTGTGTGTGTCCCTCCTCGCTGTGTGTGTGTGTGTGTGTGTGTGTGTGTGTACCTCCTCGCTGTGTGTGTGTGTGTCCCATCCCTCGCTGTGTGTGTGTGTCCCTCCCTCATTGTGTGTGTGCGTATGTGTGTGCCCCATCCCTCGCTGTGTGTGTGTGTGTGTGTGTCCCTCCCTCATTTTGTGTGTGTGCGCGTGTGTGTGTCCCCATCCCTCGCTCTGTGTGTGTGTGTGTCCCTCCCTCATTTTGTGTGTGTGTGTGTGCGCGCGAGCGCGTATGTGTGAACCCATCCCTCGCTCTGTGTGTGTGTGTGTGTGTGTCCCTCCCTCAGTGTGTGTGTGTGCGCGTATGTTTGTCCCCCATCCCTCGCTGTGTGTGTGTGTCCCTCCCTCATTGTGTGTGTGCGCGCGTATGTGTGTCCCCAATCCCTTGCTGTGTGTGTGTGTGTGTGTCCCATCCCTCGCTGTGTGTGTGTGTGTGTGTGTGTGTGTGTGTCCCATCCCTCGCTGTGTGTGTGTGTCCCATCCGTCGCTGTGTGTGTGTGTGTGTGTGTGTGTGTGTGTCCCATCCCTCGCTGTGTGTATGTGTCCCATCCCTCGCTGTGTGTGTGTGTGTGTGTGTGTGTGTGTGTGTGTGTCCCCTCCTTGCTGTGTGTGTGTGTCCCCTCCTCGCTGTGTGTGTGTGTGTGTGTGTGTCCCCTCCTCGCTGTGTGTGT